>NW_028241155.1:0-177089 GCF_964263255.1 Lissotriton vulgaris | reverse complement strand
TTCCCATCCTCTCGGTGGGGCGGAACCGCATGCAACTCACCCAAGTGTATTACCTGCTGCCCCTGTAACATAAAAGCAAGGTCTGACATGCCGTGGTTACCACCCTCCTCGGTCCCTGCAGCCCCTGGACACCACTGCCAATGGCCCTCCCCTTCCTTACCCATCCCCGAAATCTCCCCTACCCTTTGGCCTGCTCTTCACCTCCCGCTCCTCCCCAGCCCAGCCTTGCCGAATATGCCCCCTGCCAAGCTGGGAAACCCCGTGACCCCTTTTCTGGCATGCGTAGACCCTGACCGGTGCCCGGTGCCCCTCACCCAGGCCTTCCCCCCCTCCCTGCTCCTCCCCCTCACTCCACTCCAGGATGTCTTCGAGCCTCATATGCGCATATCCCAGGCCCCCCCTCCTTCCCTGGCCGGGGGCCACCTGTCCAATTCCCCACCTGCCCTCCCCCGCGCGGAAGGTATCCAAACCCTGGCCCAACCCCCCTCCTCTGATCACTGAGGCCTGAGCCCCGCTGTGGCCCTCTCCAACCACCCTCCCAGCTCCAATGGTGGCATTGGTCTCCATCTCCCTATCAAAGGAAATAAGACAGGGCGCTTCTGCCCCAACTGTGCAGGGTGGCTCACGCCCTTCTGGAGGCCACAGTCAGTGTGAGGCCTTCACACATCTAAATGGTCTCCAGTCTTCATTACATCCCAGTGGTATCTTACCAAATTTCACAAGGTGCGTAGGTTTCCCACCACTAGGAGACGAATCCGCATGTCCAGGAGAGAAGTTCTCTTCCTTGGACGCATATGCACCTTTCATACCATTTACACATACGCACTTTCAGACATGCGCACTTCCTGCTAGGAAGACGGGGTATTCCGGTAGGAGGTACCGACTGGTACCAATCATCTTTACTATTTAGTCCGGACCTTGCCATTGTTATTTCATCTATGGCAGGCGCACGGAGTAGGTGCACCAGAACCGGCACCCTGTGTAACTGTAAGTAAGGGAAGAGCGTGGGCTATACGAACTATGGATAACCGGGACAATAACCACCGTTGGCGCCCTTTAGATAGTTTACTAATTACTGTCCTCTTTGTTGTTTCTCCCTTACAGCCCGACAAGGCACGGGCGTCTATCATCTCCAATTTATGGAGTTAGTTTCCCGATAATGATGGGTGAGGTTGGGTGAGGACCCGAAACTGTCTTTTGACAGCCATGTCAACAAGGTAACAGGGAAGTGCTTTGGAATAATGAAGACCCTAAACCGCACCTTGGACCTTCTGCCCTTGGAGGCTAGAAAGATCATGACCCAAGCTTTAGTCACCTCCCGCATAGATTATGCGAATGTACTGCTACTGGGGACCACTGAGAAAACCTGAGGCGGCTCCAGGTGCTACAAAATACTGCAGCCCGGCTAGTTCTCAGACTACCCAAAAGAACGCCATCTAAACCCACTCTGTCTGCCCTTCACTGGCTTCCTATAAAAAAGAGGATCCTATTTAAGGCACTCCTAATCTGCTACAGGATTACCGCTTCTAAAGCCCCTGAATATTTGAAGGACTTAGCTATCCCCTATCAACCCAACAGAGCACTTCGCTCCAGGGGCATGGGCCTCCTAAAAGTTCCCCGCATTAAAAAGGCCAGAATGGGTGGTCGCTCCTTCCGAGTGCTGGCAGCCAACCAATGGAACACTCTGCCCTATGAAATCAGGCAGGCCAAATCTGAAACTGTATTTAGGAAGCTGCTAAAAACTCACTTGTTCATTCAGTAGCCTTGCTTTCTGCCGCTCCGTCACTCTCTCCACAGCGCGGGGACACGCCGGGATGGCGTCACCAGTGCGCTTTATAAGCCCCTTTATTATTATTATTATTATGAGCCTTATTATTCTTAATATTTATCCCGTCACCAGATAATGTAGGGGATAGGTGTTTGTAGATGGTTTTCTGAGTGGTAATGCATTAGGGTACTGGAGGTTGTAGTATCACTCCGACCTCTGACTCCCTCACTCGAACTGTAATTGGTGTTTTGAGTGGCAGTGTATTGGGGTTACAGAGTTAGCACCATTCCCACATTTGATTCCCTCACTTGATTTGTAGGGGGTCTTCAGACCTGCCAAGTCTATTCGGCTATTTGTAGAGGCTCAAATGGGTTTCTCAATGTTTTGGCACGTTGGCCTCTGTGGATGTCTTTGTGGGTCCTTGGTGAGACTGCTTACGTGACTCCCAGTATTTCTGGTGTGGGTCATATTTTGTTCTCCAGTGGACACACTGGGGATACCCTGCTGGCTGGATGTTACTCTCTGTGTGCTTTTGGTCTCATGTGTTTCTTAACTGTGATACAAAGCGATGTGCACACGATTGTGGCACAATATGATGCATCAAGTTGGACTGATGCACATTACATGTACTCTATCTTGTCTTTCTTTCCTAGGTTTCTTCAGGAGCGGCTTTCACCATTAACCACACTGTAGGATATACAGTAGTGTGGCCCACCCTGACTTTTTCTGAGGGTACCTGTTTTTATACTCATTTTAATGTGCACTTAACCTACTTTTTCTGTTCCTAGTCCTGATGAAGCGCCATTCACCCATGTGGCAGGCTAGGCGCGAAACATGTCAACTTGCTACACCTAGTCACACTGTGCCGGGTAGGGGAAATTTCTTACCCGCGGGGTTTGATTTGACTTTATCTTCTTACAAACAACCTCTGGATATTTTTAATTCATGTTGCACATAATTTTTTTACCCTCACTACAGGAGCCACACCCCACACACCCGCAGGCACCATCCAGCATTTGTTGAAAAGATCTCCGACAAAGTGACCCTTAAGGGGACCCTTAGGGGATTGCAGCGCCGGCCCTACGAGGAGCAAATGCCCGATGATGAAGCATGACATCGTTCAGGGTGTGTGAGGGCAACAGGTAGCAAGATCTGTTCTTCCCCTTTATTAGTGGGTCTGTTTTTAACCTAGGTGTTGTTCTCTTTTCTTACTCTTTCTTTTTCTTTAGGTTTAGGGCACATGGGCAACTTCTGTACAATGCCTTAGGAACAGTGTCCTCAGTGGTTGGATAGATTTGTGAGTATCACCAAAATAATGAAATCTTGCATATGGAATTGGATATGCAGATATGACTTCTGTTTACAGAGAACGTAGATTTGCAACTGTACGATTGTTTTGGATGCCATGGATTATACTTGTTTTTTCTTTCTAATGACCGTAGGGAGCAATGTTTACTAGTAACGACAAACCGATGTAAGCTATAAATGCTTATGTCAATGTCAAATTAACCACATCTGTGCGTGCAGGATTCCCCTCCTATGCTGGACCACAATTAAAACGGGTGTGGTCATGACGAGCTCAGCTCGTCATGAGCACACGAGCACTGTGCTGCATGACGAGCTGCGCTCGTCATGAGCATGGAAGGGGTTAATATTCCCTTTAGAATTAAATATACATTGGGCTCAGCATTCATTAGCCACGCTGTCTTGCAATTAGAACAGCCACACTGAGAACACCCCAATAGGAATACCAAACACAAATGAATATTTAAAAAATATATATAATGTACATTTGATCAGCAATACATAATCACATGAATAACATAAGTACAGTTCATCAATTTAAAAACACACATTATACATAAAAACAAAATACAGTATTCATTACAATAATCAAAAAGGCAGCAGACACAAGTTCTAAGCATCAATTAATATATGGAAGGTAACTAAGGCAAAGACAGTTTTTAACCTTTGCACAGCCAAATCAAACACCGTGGTGTACAAGGGGAGAGCATTAGTTTTGCTGCCTCTATAGCTCTTGTACCCAAAAGAATTTAGCCACACTTCAAAGAGTCGACGCGTTTCGGTAGCACCACAATTATATAGCCACCATCTTCAGGACACAAGTAGATAATGTTCCTTCCTTAGGTTTAATAAATATCAATCTTCGAAGTCTGCTTCTTAATTGCAGTGGTCCACGTGTTAGAAGAATGCTAAAAAGGTAAAAAATATTGGGCTCTGATAGGCCTCTGATTTGAGTTAGGTCAATGCTTCTACGTAGGAAATTCCAGTGGATAGTTGTAAAAACGGGGCGTCACATAGACGACCATCAGAAACTTTGATATATGTAGAGCGTCCCTCTATTGTGAGTAGGAGACCAAGTATGGTTCAGCACCCCTCTATAGAGGAAGAGCTTGCAGTCGCGGTGTGAAGCTTCAAGAAATCCCACTCGTATTGCCGCCGCCGTGTTTGCTTACACAAACTTTCAAATCAGTGTACGACGCGTGAGAAGAAATGATCGCCTGCGCTATTTCACTTTATCGAGAGTACAGTCCACCCAAAGCAGTATAACCAAATATTTCGAATAAATGTGGAATAACATTGTATTTGTGTGTTCCCGCAAGGACGTGTGTTCATTTTTTGTAATGTATATACCTTCTTCCATAACTTTCCTGGAGGTGTAAGTGAAAGCCATAAAAATAGTAACAACTTGTGTTTTACATAGTGCCTCAGACCACAGTTTTGCAGTTTCATAGCGCTATACCGAAAGGGCGCTGACATATTGTTAATGTAACAATAGTCATGCACTGAACTCAGGGGCATATTACCAAGGAATAGCGATAATTATCGCTATTGCTTGGTTAGAGACAAAAATGTATCGCCGACCTGCGGCGATTTTTATCGCAGATAAACCTTGGTATTACCAAGGTTTATCGCAAATGCGATAAAAATCGGCCGCAATGCATGAATATCGCTGAAAAGTCCGCGATATTCATGCATTACCAAGCTAATGCTCTTAGCCATGTTATCCACCTACCATTGGATAACATGGCTAAGAACTGCTCAGGGGCAGGTGTTAGCTTTTGGAGATATTCGCGCTTAGCGCGAATATCTCCAAAAGTTGGTAATAGGAGATAGCGATGTTAGCGACTGTTTCCAGTCGCTAACATCTTGGCACGCCCACTTTGCATGTTATTAGTGATAAATATCACTGACATGCAAAGTGGGGCCCAAGATGGTCGCTATCTCCTACTAGCTGTCGCTAACTGGTGTTAGCGACAGCTAGGTAAAAGGGAGATCATTTTATCTCCGCTTTCTTGGCTTTTAAAGCAAAAAAAGAGAGGAGATAACCCCCTTGATAATATGCCCCATAGTTGTATATATTTGCGCGGACATGGTTAAACAAGTTATGGCTGCGTTCATCTTTACAATAGGTTCTGATACCTTTCGAAGTCGGATTGCCATCAGATTCCTGAATTATAGATGCCAGTTTGGAAATCTAATTCCTATAAGTGCTAGTGAATGACAGCTGCTGTGATCCCTTGAAAGAAGTTGTGAGTGCAGAGTAAGTCCCGGTGCCTGAAGATGTATCGCCCTGAATGCATCTCTGAACAACAGCGTCATGGAAGAGAATGCTGAAAGGATGGAGTGCACCTGCTCTTCTGCCCGGGGCAGCACCGGCCGACCAGGACCCGACCTGAAACCACAGAAGACGAGGCCGTGATGGAGAGCAGCCTCCCACTGGAGGCACCGACACAGACTCTGCTGTTCTGGTCGAGGCTCGTCCCCGTCCATGGATGGAAACACAGCGCTGAAAACCGAGATAAAAACCCCTCCACAGACCGTCTTTGTTAGACGCATTTTAATGGAAAGACTGGCCTAGAATGTTTCTTTTAAGAGATTATTCGGATTCAGAATATATTTCTGAAATAACAATAGTGCTGTTGTTGGCTTCTGCATGAAAACATCCTGCGGGCTTTGAATGTATCGAAGCCTGCTGGCTGCTCGCTGAGTGCTGGTGCGGATGGACACAGGCCGCTGGACGCTGCCTGGCGGTGTCAGCGCCCCCACAGTCCAGGCAGGGTCGGAAGGGCCCATAGGGCGCACAGACAGAGCCCGACGGGCTGGTCTCACAGGTCAGTGGCTGGGCTGATCCAGCAGTTTTGTGGGCCTGTTTTAGGGCAAGATGGGCAGGGTTTCCTGTTGATTTCACTGATATTACCACAAGCATTGTCTGCAGCAAACACACATGCATGCAATCTCCCTGCCATACCTTGCAAAATACTCCTACAGCTTATTTTTAAACATTCAAATCTAGCCTGATTTGCATACGTGGGTCACTTTTTCAGCTTTCTTGTTCGCTAAAGGGGCCACTTTTATTTCTGTGCCCGGTCCATTTTTTCTCCCAGTCCGACCCTGGGTTCAGAGCTCAAAAAGTACTGCTAAGGGGCAGCCATTATGTTCAGGTGGGTGGGTAGCACTACAGCAGTCCTGTTTATCTTCTGTGGGGAACGTTGCGGGCCTGATTCACAAAGGGCCTCCGCAGTCTGGGCGAAAGCCCCGCAGTTATGGGGGACTCTCCGCACTCGGATGGAATCTCCTCAATGAGGATTCTCATTGCAGAGTTGCAGAAATTCCGCCCGAGTGCGGCGACTCCCCCATAGCTGCGGGGCCTCTTCTACGAAGCAGGCCCAGAAAGTCCTTGCACCGTTCACGTGTCGAGGGTCAGCGTACCATGGCAGACAGCTGCTGCCCTTCAGAGGATGAACCAAGGACACTGATGACCATGGACAACTGCTCAAGCTCTCTGCTGCTTTATTTGCTTTTATGCTTGTTGGTTGACAACAGTGCTTAATTTGTAGAACAACAAGTGCCAGAGCTCTCGTCAGGAGGTCGCTGCAGTTTGCACTACACATTGCCTCTCCCAGCACTGCCAGTAATAGTAACAACACAACTACTAATCATGTCACGACTACAAGCGTGACAGTTCCGACCATTTCGGGACCCATAAGCTATAAGAATGGCTTGTGCTGCAAGTAAAAGTAATTTTTAATGTAGATTGAATTACTAATTAACTGTTGTTGTGGCCATTTCTAAATTAGCCAGACAGTGCCACCTTGTGGCAGACTTTCAAGCACTGGTGTTGATAATTAAGTGCCAGCACGCAGCACCGGAAATCACCGGCTCAAATTAAGCACTGGCTGACAAGCTCCCGTGAGCTCCAATGGATTATTTCCTTCCAAGCTGTGCAATAAACATGGACTACAAATGAATTCATGCAGGTAAACAACAACAGTTTATGCTTTAAAACTCAAAATGAAAATTCTGATCTGCTAAGACTGGATGGCATTGATCTACATAATTTGTTGTACCTGAATACTCTTCCACTGATACCACTGCACACCTCTCTGTGTACAATACCTCCTCTTCCACCTTGCTATGCTTTGCTTCTAATATGTTGAGTTCCACCTCCAGCCACAGGCAGTTCTTTATCTACCCTGATAAACTAATACGAAAAGCAAAGAAGCTGTAAATGCAATACTCTCACTTGCACATGTTCCTCACATACACAATACACATTGGTAAATGCATTAGGCTCACCAATGTAATTAATCATAAGCTGTTTTTTGTTGTAAGTCTTGGTTGTGTCTCTTGGGGGAGCAGGCAGAGGAGTCACAGGGGAGGTAGTCCACAAGCAGCTGCTTAATACCTATTCTAAGGGGTTAACGCGAGAATTAAATCTGCTTTAGCAATAATACAGGACACTGAAGTAAGAAGCAAGAGCAGCTGCGTTGATTTGTCCCCGCGGGTGCATGTCTGAGCCCCCGGTACAGAAACTGATGTTGATGTGGACTAGCATAGGCTATACGTGGCTCCAAATTGTCACTTCTGGGACGCGTGAGGCTGACATGGAGTCAACCGCGCCACCTGGTGATACATGGGATCTATTGTTTTAGAGCGCTCTGGATCCAGTCTGGAGGCTGGGAGTATTCCACAGGTGACAAAGGTGTGGGGACAAAGAATATCCATCAGAAGGAGGGTTGCCAGAGGTAAGTACCCTGTTCTCTCTCTCAGGTTCACACCCTCTGTGTACACACCATATACCATTCACCCAGGCTTGAGCAGTGTCATTGACCATTTCAGATTACCTCACACAGCGCCTAATATTGATGAGGAATAAAGTATTCTGACGTGATTTTAATGCCAACTTCGGCAATCCCAAATGCAAACCTCTCCCACAGAGTTAAAACCATCACCTAGAGACCTAGTCACGGCCTACAGGAACACTGACCGCACCCCAACCATGCATACAACTACTAATAACATCAGAATAAATAAGGGGCATACACCCAAAAATTATGTAAACAGAAACACAATGAAAGAAAAAATATGAGAGGAACCAGAAATACTGCTTGTGTTTTTTTTGTTTTCTCAGGCACAGCAAAGCTTCTGAAAAAATATCTACCGCACAATAGCAGGAGATTTCAAATGAACTGTCAATTGAAAATGAAACAAAGCCCTTTCCTTGGCTGTGATTTTTGAAAAAAAAGAATGTGATTGCCATGTGGCCTTCATTAACATGCAACACCTGAGTCATAATCCATGCCACACTTGGGACAAGGATCAACGCTTAAAAAAGCAATTAGCTGACTCAAAAGCAATGTTTAATGAGTCCTCGGTGCCAGGCTGTCTGAGTCCCAGACTCTCTCTTGCATGTACAATATATTGCTTCATTTTCCATTTAACGGGCCCGATACGTTATCTGGACGAGAACCTGCGCCTGGAAGCGCTCGCTTGACCTCTGCGGTTCTGCAGGTAGACTGCGGAATTTGATGTCATCACCTGTTGCGCCTTATCTGTAGTGAATAGGTCATGTTTGAGGTGCTCGCACACAGGTGTACAATTCACAGTTTGGGTAAACAATTGTGTAGTTACTATGAGCCCGATTCACAGAATGAATTTAAGACTCAATCCTAAACTTACTACTATTTTGGTATTCACAGAATGCACTTACTACTATTTTGGTATTCACAGAATGCACTTACTACTATTTTGGTATTCACAGAATGCACTTACTACTTTTGGCATTCACAGAATGAATTTACTGCTTTTGGTGTTCACAGAAGTTAGGATTTTGTCTTAAGTCTGTCTTAAATTTGTCTTAAGACAAACTTAAGACAAAATCCTAACTTCTGTGAATACCAAAAGTAGTAAGTTCATTCTGTGAATGCCAAAAGTAGTAAGTGCATTCTGTGAATACCAAAATAGTAGTAAGTTTAGGATTGAGTCTTAAATTCATTCTGTGAATCGGGCCCACAGTCATTTGTGGGGGAAATAAATAATCTCATTTGGAGAGAGGAACGCATTTTGCTTCGACGTAGCTTCCAGCTTTGTTAGCAGTGTGCGCAAACAGACAGAGGTGACCAATAGTGACGACTATCCAAACAGTGTGGTTATGATAACCCGAGAATCCATCTATCTATATGGACAGCAATCGCAGGCCACCTTAGGAAGACCTTCAGCCGTGGTGTGTTTAATAGCAGAGCTCCACCTGAACCGTATTCATTGTATGAGCCGCACCTTTAAATCTAGAAAATCAATTGCGCCGGTGTTGCCAAAAACCTGATTTGAATGTACTGAGTTCTGCAAAGTTCTTTATTGTGGAAAAATATGATCTCACGCTTGCACAAATCACCCTGGCTTGTCCTGTAACTGTTCCAGTCATATGAAAAGAGCTGCACAGTGAGAACTTGGTTACAAAATGGATTACATGAAAGCTCCCGATTCAGTAATAGGCGGCACTTCGTGGAAGCTTTGTAATTTTCTTAAGGAGGCATCCACAAGATAAAAGGAAAACTTCACACTTTTCTGTGACTAGGTTTATGGTTTATTCATTCACAAGGCATTGATTGGGGAAAATTATTCAAAATATCGCCAGACACAATGCTAGCGTTATAGGTTTAGTAGGAGTTCCCAGTGACCTCCAGTGCTCAATCAGCCAAAAAATTAAAAACAAGTATCAAGGAAGGGGGAAGGATGTCACGCAGCGGCCAGGGCTGCTGACTCGGTAGCTGGGGATCCTAGTTCATGTCTCTGTGGCGCAACATCCTGTGATTCTGTGCAAATTACTTAATCTGTGTGTGATAAATTTTGCTATATAAATCTGCTAATTTAATTTTAAGTATCACGCAAGACGAAAAAGCAGAGAGAGGCAAAACTTTATGAAAAACTAGGTCCACCAAAGCGGACGTTAACAGTATTTCTGCTACGGGAAACTGATAAGAGAAGCACACAAGGAGGAATCATTGGTAAATGCAGGAAAATATGCTACAGCTAATAGAAATGGAGCAAAAGTAAGTGGGAAGCACAGCAACCAATAAAAAGCAAGGGAGTGGGATGTAAGCCCCTTTTTAGTTTTATATTAAAAACAATAGATTTTACAAGCACAATGGAAGCGCTGTGCAGGCAAAAACCTAAAATAGGGCCAGAGGTTGCACCTTCTCGTACATCTCCCCCAAAGTATGTAATGACCTCCTACTGCATACCAGAAACTTCTTGAGTTCAGCAAGAATCTGATGACCTGCCATATAAAACAACTTCACCTTGGAAGACTGCCCCTATCCACCTGCAAAGCGACTGGATACCCTCACGGGTGATTAGCGCGCTATACAAATAGGCATAAAATAAAAATATACCACCAGAACTAAAAGCACTGAAGTACTTACTACAACTTTATAAATAAATAAATGTGCACACCATGAAGTTACAAGAAAGGAACAGACTCTGGCTAATCCTTCTCCACTTCCAGCAAATCCCTGTCAGGCACACAGAGCTGTGGCAGCTGTGAGGACTCCTAATGAGATAACCATGCACTCCTGACTCACAACAAACCTATATCACCGAAATGCATTGAGTGCTAGGCCATAATAGTATTGTCTGCCTCCTTGACTCGAGTGCGCATCCTCATTGCTGTAGTACTCTACACACTGTTGGCTATTCTCATATTTGTCATCACTTCATTGGCCATCTAACATCCCTCCATCCCAGAAACTACACACAGGCATCGCTGATCTTCCACACTTTATCCCAGTGCAGTTTCCCATTGCCCAGGCCTCCTTCAGCATTTCCGCACAAGGACAAATATTCCACCAGTCACAGCATCGGGACGGTGGACACAGGCATTGCCCATGCGGGGGCCCGGATGAAGGAGTTTTCTCTATACTTGCTATGGATGTGCATGTGGGAGGGGTGTGATGTATGGCGGGTTCAGGCAGTGGCAACAATGCAGGCACCTTTCATTCCCAGGTATCGGAGACTCCAGGGATGGGCACAGCACTATGTATGTATGTATGTGTGTTCTTATATAGCGCTCGACTTACCCTAGAGGTATCTCGGTGCTTGCCTTGGGAACCCGTCCTGGCTTTTCCCTGTGAGATAACCCGTACTGGGCATCCCCAAGGTGAAAGCCAGGCATCCCGCCGCGGTGGGGCCATAGTGGAGATTAAGCAAGCTTAATGCCCAGAGTTGCAGAGTGTGAACCTGTGATTAGAGTGGGCACCGAAGCGAAAATTATCTAGTCCGTGGACAATTGGGCTCAGGACCCTGCCGCATCGGGAATTGAACCCTGGTCCCGGGTCTGACCTCTGCTTCAGGGTATGCCTCCTCTAACCAGTGAGCCACACTTCTCCACTCATAGAATAGTTAATCGATAATGAGAAGGTTGTGGGATGTTTACGGCCTTCCTTTCTGGCACAGATTCTTTATGTTTGCCATATTTTGGCGTGTATTACGTTTCCACTGGGTCAGACCTTCAAACCCAGAACGTCAAAATAAATAAAAGAAATTGAGACCAGACAACATCTTTATGAAAGGAATTTATTAACCTGATTCCTGGTGTTTTATTGTGCTTTTATTTATTAGAATCCAAGGCATGGATTTCTTGTTTTGTGAAACCAACAGTGCTTTTAAGAGGGCAAGGTTGCTATTTAATCACACAATCAGAGGTAAGTTACCTCACGCCTGTAAAATGCTTTTATAAAATGAAAAAAAGTATCTCTATTTACATCTGTGCTTTTTGTGTTGGAATGGTCAGTTGACACAGCTTTCACTCTGTGGACAATGTTGACCATGGGCCTTTTCAGAGAATAAAACTATATTAATGTCAGTGCATAACAGTTTCTCCTTGGTAACTGAATATGAAACGAGCGAAGCTGCAGCTGGTATCATCTAATGAGTCTCCCTGAGCCACTAAGAGGAAATGAGCATGATGTGACATGCAAGACAATGCACAATGAAGAATTATATGCAGAGGATGACTCTGCTGGGGGCATTTCTCCATTAGGACCTGGCTGTGTCCCAGGACATGCATTATGCTATTTGTAGGCCACAAGGTAGGTTTGTCAGGGCGCGGCCTTGGAAAGTGTGTTTCACAAGTACTGCCCACTCTGTTTGTGGATCTGTCTTGACACCCGAAGACAGTGTTGGAGGAATGCTGTGTCTGCACACAGTGGCTATGCATGCACCATTCCTCCAGCATAAGCAGCTGTTTCAGTTAGTGTGGGCCTGACCACTGACTCTGAAGCAAATCCAGTGGAAAATGTATCAAAGAATAAGTGCTGGGGTCCAACTTGTTTTTCAGTAGCCTGTCTATTTATCTCCCCCTTGCAGATCCTTTTACCCCTGCTTTCTCTCTTTATCACTGTTCTTCCATCTTTCTCTTACTCCTTCTTCCCCCTTTTGCGCTTTTCTCTATCTTTCGCAAACTTTGTTGAGTAAAAATAAGTGCCATTCCCCCAAAACGAGTGCCGCCTGCAGTCAAAAATGAGTGCCACCTGCAGCCACTGGCTCAAATGATGTAATAGGTAACCCACCATGTTTCTCCCACAGTAAGAGTGTGAGGGTCTAGTGAGGTGGGGTAAAGTCTAGGGTTGGGCAGAGCAAACAGTGGTGAGTAGACTCCTGGGGGCTGTGCCTGAACACCCTAGAATGTGCACAGTACTCTCTGTGCTCATGATCTGTGCGCAGCCGATGCCAGCATACGGCAGGGCCACTCTCCTCCGGTTTGGTGGCAGTCTGCCCCTTTCTTTAGTAATTGGGTAACTGGTCCTGGCAGGGGTTGTACACCCTCCTTCAGGAATGGGAGTCTTCTGTTGAAGCGCATGCTGTCAAAAATGAGACTTCATTAGGCCTACGGTCTTCAGTGGGTGTTGTCAATGTTTGTTTTTGGATACATGCAGTGGCTTAACGGACATTGATGGGACCCTTGCAGAATATGAACAGGGGCTCCTCAGACTCACAGATATTCATTATGCTTGAGCTGAATGGGGCTCCATGAAGGCTTGGACCACAGGGGCCTGTGTTATGCCCTGGGATACATGAGTGTGTAAAACGTGCATTTTATTTGCTGTATATTGAGTGGCCATCCAAGTGTGGTTATGCAAAGTATATATGCACCTTATTTTTGGTTTCTTTCCTTGATCAGCATAGTCAAATATTTGTATGTTGCCTTTGCTGGTACAGGAGTGTGTGTTGTGTGGGACCCATTTCAGTTGTTTCTGGCTTAGCATGGCATAAGATGGAAGGCAAAGACTGCTTCCCCAGACTGTGAGTGCTCTAGCAGCATTCCTTGCGGCTGGCGAGTTGTGACACAGAAAGTGAGGGAGGACGGTGGTAGATCGTCTCTTAGAAATTCAAAGAGGACATTCTTAGCAGAGGGCTGCTCATTAGTTCTTCATGAGCATTACCATTTGGTAGATGGTTAGGGCGGGGCTGCAGATTCGGTTGTTCCAGGTGTCGAAGGTTCAAGGTAGGGCCTGCCCTTTTGTCTGTTCCTGATTACTGCTTCAGGAAGACAGATGACAGTCAGGTGCAGAGCTCTCACACTCCAATGCATCTTTGCTGTGAGAGCCATCACCCGGCACAAAGGCTGTGTGGTCTGAGTTTCCCATAGGTGAAGGAACATTACCTGTCATCTCTGTAACTTGCTTAGTAGACTGAAGGTCTGCTGCACCTAGAATTCTGCATGCCTTTTCGTAGAGGGAAGGAGAGGGCCTGGTCCTGAAGGAGGAGGGACGATCCAGGAGGGAAACCAAACTGTGTTACCGGCGTGAGGAACATCTAGAAGGTGCTGATCATCCTTGAGAGCAAAGCCGGAGCTGACTCTTGTTGTGAGGGGTCTCCCATTGCAGACCCTGTTATGCACTGCGTAGAGACATGTAGCTAAGTTATGTCATGCTGCCCAGCACCTCTGAATACGTTAAAACCCATCTCAACCCGAGGCTGCATTTGCAAAATGACCACCCACAAGGTCTTGACCTGAAGACTCAATATGCCAGGATGGGTGTCCGATGAGCAAAACTGCCTTAAAGGCTTGTTCACCGGGCATCCAGTCCCAAATGAAACCACTGCCACAGTCCTGTGTAAGCAGAGATGCTGCTAAAAGTGCCAGTCTGAGGAGTACCCACTGGCACCAGCAGACTGCGACAACACAAGCAGGTAACAGGGGCTCCCACTAGAGACTAAAGCAGGCATGCAGCTTGTGCTCTGCAGTGAAAAGAGAGGATGTTGTGTCAGGGATGCCTTTAATTTGGATATGAACTCTTGAACTGAGAACTGCTCAACAGAGTGACGGGCATCAGTGCCTGATCTGTGCTATGACCTTAGAATGAAAGAGCCACAGACTCTCAGACATCTCTTCGAACTCACAAAGAGCTATAGATACAAAGTACACTAAAACATAAGGAGGACGAAGAGCTGCTGACACATTTCTTAGAACACATGTATCCCTCCAAGTGCTGACCAGGGTTGTCAAAGCCTCGTGTTTTATTTTTAATCTTAAACTCCTGAGAATTTTTTTTAATTTTTGCCAAGCCAACTGCATGCACAGTTCCGTTTCGACTACTGTGGTAGCAAGCCTCAGCCAGGCCTACTAGTGCAAGGGATTCGCCCTTCTCTACACAGAGTCTTCAGACCAATAGCAAGAAGTTGGCACGGAAACTGGAATAGAAAAGACAGAGTTTAATAAACCTCATGAGGTGGAACTACATTCACACAACACCCTTCGGTAGAGTATGAGGTAACACACTGACTAGAAGGAGCTTGGTCCTTTTATACCCACACAGGGGCTGAAATGAAGGCGGTACAAGGTACAGAGAACTGGTTTCAAATACATATAAGGTCATACAGAGAGTGTGCTAGCAACAAGTGGGAAGGGCTGAAAGTTAGCTAATTTTGGTGGACACATCTTGACAGTTACAAGTTGAAGACAGCTGCATGCTCAACTGAGCATGTGCAAAGTGAAGGAGACTAAACATATCTTGTCTCTAGGCAGATTTCAAGAGCAGTTGACAGGAAGGTAGGACAGAGCACATGGCATACAAAATGGCGAACAGAAATACAAAATGGATTCTGTAAAACAGGCAAGATAGTCTCGAAATACTGGATGTCTTCTGCCAATGCTTAACCTAATGATTGCTAATTTAAAACAGACGGCCCTTTCAGCATTTGCTGAAGACATCTGTCTGGGGTAATCTGGATCTGCATCCTGTATATTGATTTTTATCATATAAGAAATCTCTTTGCTTAACATTTGCGGTTCTTTTGTAGCACTTCTTTTAGCAGGTGTGCAAGCAGTAATGCACATAGAGCAAATCATGGGACCACATTGTATAAAAAGCACAGCATGTAAACAGTATCACCAGTAGTATACACAGAAAAGTCAGTAGTTTCCAGCCCCAAGTAACAAAGAGTGTCCATATCCAGTTTGAAAATGTCCATGTACCAGTCTCTGGGTGAATGTTTGCAGCAATCTTATGCAGTTTAGAGATTGCGTCATAACTGAGGGTGAGTGGTCTGGGATGAAGACACAGCAACTGCTTCGGATGATGCGGCATGCACCACCACGATCAGCCAAGATCACGTCGAGCACCATTCTATTCTGGAGTGCTACAATCCTTGCGATTTGCAGTTCTTCTGTAATGTTCCCAAGTACCATAGCTGTCTGATTGGTGACAGCTTCCACTACACAAGTCAATCTTCTAATCTTTCTACTATTTAATGCAGCACCCACAAAGAAAAACAAACCCAAATTGAAATCAACATATTGTTGCAGGGCGGTGTCGGTCTGATCAATCTCATCAGTACTTGTTATCCGTTTATATCTATTCTTTGAAATAGCATTATACAGTTTCGGGTCAAGGTGATATGATGCAGGTGCTAAAAACACAGGGGGTAACAAAAATGATATGTAGCATACCCCTGAACATCCAACAGGTAATTGGTAATACCCTTTATTACCACAGACGAAGTAGGTATTATGTGACGATATGAAGCTGCTATTATTTACACCCCTAATGTTTAATACAGTAGTACATTCGCTTCGTCCTGCGGGAATTCTCCCAATACTGCTAATACATAAATCTGCTTCTGCTCTTGTTACTGATATCACAAAAAGTAAATTGTTCTTAATTGCCCTCACATTTGTGAAGATATATGGGGTCTAAATATTGTCCGGCTGGAGAAGCGTGGCTCAGTGGTTAGAGGCGGCAGACCTGGAAGCTGAGATCGGCCGTGGACCAGGGTTCGATTCCCCGCCTCGGCGGGTCTCGGGCTCAAAATTCCACGGAGTCGACAATTCTCGCTCCGGTGCCTACTCGACTCACGGGGTCACACTCTGCGACTCTGGGCAATAGCTTGCTTAATCTCCACTACGGCCCCTCGCGGCGGGATGCCTGGCTTTCACCTTGTGGATACCCGGCCTGGGTATCTCAGAGGGGAATACCAGGACGGGTTCCCTAAGCAAGCGCCCTGAGACCCCTGGGTTAAAGTGTTGCGCTATATAAATCGAAACACATTTACATTTACATATTCATCCCATTCCCATTTAGTCCCTTTAGCTTGAGGATAGCCATCTCTATCTTGGTAACATTCTCTATTCAATCTGAAAATGATTCCACCTATTGAAGGTTTCCCATAAGCAAACAAAAGGGCATACCAAGCTTGACATGAACCATTATGAGAAAACGGTAGAGGAATAAAAGGCGTTCCTCTTTTCTTCTGGTGTGCAGGTATCATACCACACACCCAACACTTGGTAGTATTGGTAGCATTATGGGTATGATGCAACATCTGAATGAATGTGTTATTCAGATAGGACCTTCGATGTTTCTGCTCATGATAGGGAAGAGTGTAGTAGTGATGCTCCAGTGGAGCTGGAGTAGTTGCAACAAAAAGCTGTCGAGCAGGAACTGCTTTCTCAATGAACCAAGTGGTTATTGCCAAAACCACCATGGAACAACAAACCCTACAGCACAAATTATTTTCTTATTCATTTCAATTGATAACGATGCTCGATCTTTCTAATAACCTGTTAAAAACAATCGTTGGAGCTCTTATCCCTTGGGTAGCCGCTGATTTTTTCATCACGGGCCAAGACGGGTGTCACTACACTAATGCAGGGTTGCTCCCCCCCCTTGCTTCATTGGCTCTCCGCTTTGCAAGCCCAGGGCAGTGGATCAACCAGTCTCGTTCAAAACTGCAGATTCTTTCCTCGGTCTCAAATTGTAGCGCGCTGTTCCAGGAATCGTGTGGTCCGGGAAGACTTCCGTAGACTCGTCAGATGAGATAGCTTGACCCTTCTCCGTTTCGAGAATCTCTCGATGGTCGATCAGCACAGCAGGTTCCACCAAAGCTAGAGATACTCGCTTGCAGTGCGTGGTGTGGAGCCAGTTCTTTCTATTCGTCACTCGAACCGCTGTCCTTGTAGCCAACAGCACCTGCTCCGGATCTCGCCACCTCGGCTCCAAGCTGTTCGATCTGTCGAATGCCTTGATCATCACATGGTCACCAGGACGGATTTCATGGGCCTCACCTGTACATCTATCAGGAAGCGCTTCTCGAACCTGTTGATGAATAGAAGTCAAGCTGTCGGTTAATTGTGCCAAATAATCATTCAACAGAACACAAGGTACATCATGTATACGGCGTGGCTTAGGAACTCCCCAAATGTTCCTCGGTCTCCCAAATACCAACTCACACGGTGTGAGACCTGATCTTGAATGTGGTTCTGATCTTATAAATAATAGTGCCAAAAGCAATGGATCTGGCCACTTTAGAGACGTGGAAGCCAGTATTTTCGCCAGCTTCAATTTCAAGGTAGCATTATACCTTTCCACCAATCCTGCTGATTGTGGGTGGAAGACTGCATGGAATTTCTGTTTGATCCCTAATCCTTTCAGGACATAATCAACAACTTGCCCAATAAAATGGGGTCCGTTGTCACTCCATAAAAGTTTACAAACACCATATCTAGAGAAAAATTCCTTCAGAAGCACCTTTGCTGTAGTAAGAGCAGTATTATCCTTTGCCTCTATCCATTTACTGAAGGCACATACCACCACTAGAACATATTTTAGGTTATTACAGCGTTCAAGTTGGATGTAATCCATCTGCAAAACTTCAAAAGGTGTGGTTGGTGTAGCAAACCCTCCTGTAGGAGTTTGGGTCCCTTTTCCAGGATTGTACTGCCAACAGATCAAACAGGACTGTACCACTCTCTTAGCTGTGCTGGCAATTTCAGGATGCTTCCAGACTTGTGTAAGAAATTTAGTTATTGCTAGAGCTCCAACATGTGCCAGACCATGTGCCATCTGAACCATAGGTTGTAAATAGGCTGCAGGCAGTTTCCACTTATTCATATCTTTATTACGCCAACAACCCTCATCGTCCAATGTCCCATCTTTGGACCACTGTTCAAGTTCTTCTACAGAGGCAGATATCTGTATATCCAATACTTCCTCTCTAGCATCATGCCAACGCTCAGCTTACGATTTTATTACGTACATAGGTATAGTGCTTCGCTGTATTGCAGTTTCGCGAGCCACACGATCTGCAAAGGCATTTCCTTGTCCTATTTTGTCAGTGATTTTCTTGTGTGCGCTACACTTCATAATGCTAACTTTCTTCGGATATGTAAGTGCAGTCAAAAGATTATGTACTAATTCTCCGTGCATTATCTGCATCCCGTGGGATGTAAGAAAGCCTCTTTCCTTCCAGAGCAGGCCAAAATCATGAACCACTCCAAAAGCATAGCGGCTATCCGTGTAAATGTTTACACATAAGTCAGTACTAAGCTCACATGCTCGTGTCAAAGCTATTAGTTCAGCTGCTTGAGCCGACTTCTGTGGTATGCGAGTCTGTTTCCACTACTGTTTCAAGTGTCGTGATTGCATATGCGGCTGAGGTTGTGCCATCTGGTAACTTCAAACAGGACCCATCAACCCACAGCTCCCCATCGACATCTGGAAGGGGCGTATCTTGCAAATCAATGCAACCCTTTGTCTATTCCTCAGTAAGGAATATACAATCCTGAGGCTTCTTTGATTGAGACTGAGTTACAGGATATGGCAACGAAGTGGCTGGGTTCAGTGTTGCGCATCTCTTCAATGTAATATGGGATGCTAACAGTGTCAATTCATATCCTGTCAGGTGAGCACTAGTTTAATGCTGAGTTTTAGTCTGATTCAAAAGGGCATCTATTGCATGGGATACTAGCACCAACAGTTTGTGTGACAAAACTATCCCTTCCTTCTGACGTATAGACATGGCTGTCGCTGCAACTGAACGGAAACATCCAGGCAATGCACGAGCAACAGGATCAAGAACTGCAGAAAAATATGCACAGGGACGCTGCTTGTCACAGTGTGTCTGCACTAAAATTGACAATGCACATCCATCTTTCTCATGTACATAGAGTGTAAAGGCCTTCATGTAATCTGATGTACCTAACACTGGTGCAGAGCAAAGAGCTTGTTTCAACTGGGGAAAAGCATTTTGACATTCATCTGTCCAAGGGAGAGGAATCAGTGTGTTCTTAGTCAAAAGTGCTAGCAGTGGTTTGACGTATGAAAAACCCAATATCCATTGCCTACAAATGAAGTTAACCCAATGAATGCACAAGCATCTTTCTGTGTGGAAGGTACTGGAGTGTCTAAAATTGCTTGAATGCGATCTGGTGTCAGTGCACATCCCTCCTTAGACAGAAGAGGACCTATATAGTTTACCTTCGGTCTACAATATTGCAATTTCTTTCGTGATACTTTATGGTGATGTGTTGCAAGAAAAGAAAGTAAGGACAAAGTACATGTTTCATACTGCTCACGTGTATCAGCTGCCAACAAGATGCCATCGACATATTGTATGAGAGCCACTCCTTCAGGCAAAATAAAAGAATCAAGTTGTTGTGTCAAGGCTTGACTACAGATACTCGGACTCTCAGTGTACCCTTGAGGAACTCTACAAAATCTGTATGATCTATTATTCAAAGTGAAACCGAACAAATATCGGATATCAGGATGAATAGGAATCGAGAAAAAAGCATTCTTCAGATCCACTACTGAAAATGTAGCTACAGTTGGAGGGACCAAGGTAAGGAGTGTTGTTATGTCAGATACTACAGGATACTGTGGTACTACAATCTTGTTGACCTCCCTCAAATCAATGATAAATCTATAAATCTTAGTGTCAGCATCTTTTTTCAAAATGGGAAGAATCGGACTATTGCAAACATTGTAAGGAACTTCTTCCATCACTCCCACCTTTATCAGATCTTGTATAATATGTGTAAGTGCTTCTTCTCCTTCTCGAGAAATGTTATACTGAGGCAATCTCTGAAGTATAGCACCCTCCTTGACACTAATATGTAATGGTGGGATAATCATTTGCCCTACTTCAGTGTCTGAAGTAGCCCAAAAAGTACAAGGGAGTGAAGCTAGTGTGATATCCTCTTGAACAATACAGGATCTCTCAATCATGGGGTAGCTGTCATTTAAAATAACCTGTACTCCTTCCGGAGAACGTCGTATCGTGGCCCTGAAATATTTGAGCATGTCAAGACCCACAATATTGTCTGGTGTATTTGGAGAAAGCCAAAATGGACATGGAGCAGTAAACCCATCAACATGGAGTGCCATTGGTTGTGACAATGGGCTAAGGGTGGATGTTCCATCGAAACCTATCGATGTAATATTTAAGCCACACAGGGGAGCCCTAGGAATCAAGTGTTTAGACAATGCGCTACGAGTAGCTCCTGTATCAACCAAAAACTGATCACTAGAACCCAAAACATGTGCTGTAAACTTGGGAACCCTTCTGATCTACTGGAACTTCAACTGATTCCTTACCCCATCCTAGGCAATCCTATGCATAAGCAGAATCTTGCAAATTGGACGGCTCATAATCGGACATTTGATGTTGATTCCATTTGTCACAAGTATTAGCCCCTTCTTGTCCACGTCAAACCTTGCACTATCATTTGTGTTTCCTCTTGGCCCTGAATATCATGAACGATTTCTCATTTGTCCCCGACCACGTGAACCCTGCTGGGCACGTAACACAGGACAATTAGAAATCCAATGACCGAATTGTCTGCAATGTGCACATTGATCAACAGACAAATCTACACGAGGATAGGGAGTAAATGATGAACCATAAGATCCACGTCCACCTCTATTATTACCTCTAGAAGGAGGGCCATAAACTTGAGCCATCATAACCTTTGTTTTTAACTCTTTAGATTTTTTATCCGCCTTACTTTTCGCTTCTAATTCTTGTCGTTCATAATACTGAGCCATAGTTAGGAGAGAAACCGGAGAAGAGGTAGCCAATGAACTTTTGCTGACCTTTAGGCGACTAGCAACAGGTTTGTGACATATTTATCGACAAACAGATGCCTACCCGTGTCATCTGTCAATGACTGGCCACTAAAATCGTGGAATGCTTCTTCAAAGCGTGTGAAAAAATCTGAAACTGATTCATCTACTTTTTTATTCGCGAGACACTAACATAGTCCAATCTACCTTTTTAGAGGGAATAATCATCTTTAATTTCACCAATAAAGTTTTTGGAATAGCTAAAATCTGCGGACACGGTTTTTGTGCAAGTTCTCTATCTTTATCTGATTGTTCTCTATCTGACCACAATGCCCCAAATACTGCACGATCGTCAACTTTACGCACAGTTTTACACATATCAGGCGGCAATATTAATTAAAAAAACAAATCAATATCAGACAAAGTCATAGTACAAGAGCTATTGGCACCCTCAATTGTTTCATAAAAAGCTGTCGGATTCTTTCTTGGATCAAGCAATGCATTTTTAAGAGCCATGACATCTGCTCTATTCCAAGGAGTATAAACCCAATTATAACTAAAATACCCTTTCGCGTCAGTAGAAGTCTTATCATCACTTGTGCCTGTTCCTTTAGGAGGAACATATAAAGGCGCAGCTTCCCGCATAGGTTTCACATTTACAACATTCTTATCTGTTTCGAGCGTCGGAGCTCGTGCCATGCTGATTCGAGATGTTTGTGCAGCTGCGTCTGCTGCCTTTTTCCCCTAAGGCATATGGACTGCTTCATCAAGTAGTTTAACCAAGCGTCTGATTGTATCAGGCACCTGGGAGAAAACAAAAGAACCTTCATGTAATTGTTTACAATCTGTTGCTATACCATCTGGCTCCATTTCCATCGAATATTTCCTAAATCGCTCAAGAACCTCTCCAGCAAATATCTCGGTGAAATATTTTTGCTCCGTTTCCGACCAAGTCTGAATAGTATCTAAAATTTCAGGAGCAGTATTAGTAGTACGATCGGCCTTATGCGCCGCAGATCTAATCTGAGAGGAACGTTCAGTACTTAACATTGAGCAAGTGTCTCTGGCTTTATCCTGATCTGTAGGAGAGTCCTTATCTGACTCATCAGGAGCAGAGGGAAGAGTATACGCAGGTGGACAACGGTCTAGTAAGAGAGAATCATCTAGGGGTTTATTAAGAATAGGATAAAGAGGCCTACGAATAGCGAATTGGCCATTTACCTGTAACTGACGCTCCCTATCTTCCCTTTCTTTAATTTCTTAATTTTCTTTTTCTCTCATTTACAATGCTTTTGCATGCACACTTGTACGCTGTTCTTTTTCATTCAAGGCCTGTTCACGCTTCATTCGCTCACGCACTTCTTTCTCCCACTTTCGCACACAGTCAAACATGTCTTGCCTAGCCTTTCGCTTAAACATCCGTTGCTCCACATACTGAATCTTTCGCAAATCAAATGACCCATGCATAGGCCAACGTAACTCAGGATCCTTATGGGTATAATTGTTCCACAACTTGCTGTACATTATGGACGAAATACCATATTTAACATACATGTCCCTATTAGGCGTCCCCTCCGGGGGGGTTGGGGGGGGGGGGGGTTGTGCTTCATCTATTCTCAAATTGGTACCACTACAAAAGCAACACATCTTACGAAGTGTGCTGGAAACAGGCATGCCGAAAATATTGCAAAATATGCAGTATTATAATCAAAGTAGTGCTTAAAGTACTCTTTGTACATTGCGCCGTTCAAATATTCTTAGAAATAGAGAAAGATTTCCTCATTACCTGCCTATATATATTGCAATACACATGTGTTTTATTTCATATTCATAGGACTAACTCAACATTTGGCCAATTCCATAGACTTATACCACAGTAAGTGTTTATAAAACTACCTTACCAATCCAAGGCGTTAATCTTACAACAAGTGCCGCAAAACGGCTCTTACCAATCAAATGGTGTCCAGGTTCCTACTGCCAAGTTCTCAAATCGACCAAACGGTCACTGCACGGCGAATCAACAGAAGAGATCTCAGTCAAGGACCGGCGCCACCTGGATGGTCAGATCAGAAAGAAAGGGAAAACGCCGTGGATGCCAAGACTCGGGTCTCTTCTTGCAGTGATTACGTCGAAAGCGAGATTCCAATCCTTCGCCTCAACCAGTCCTTCGGGCATCCGAGTCGCCGATGAGCCCCGCGTTGGAAGCGCCAAATTATGGTAGCAAGCCTCAGCCAGGCCTACTAGTGCAAGGGATTCGCCCTTCTCTACACCGAGTCCTCAGACCAATAGCAAGAAGTTGGCACAGAAACTGGAATAGAAAAGACAGAGTTATTAAACCTCATGAGGTGGAACTACATTCACACATTACCCTTCGGTAGAGTATGAGGTAGCACACTGACTAGAAGGAGTTTGGTCCTTTTATACCCACACAGGGGCTGAAATGATGGCAGTACAAGGTACAGAGTACTGGTTTCAAATACATATAAGGTCATACATAGAGTGTGCTAGCAACAAGTGGGAAGGGCTGACAGTTAGATAATTTTGGTGGACACATCTTGACAGTTACAAGTTGGAGACAGCTGCATGCTCAACTGAGCATGTGCAAAGTGAAGGAGACTAAACATATCTTGTCTCTAGGCAGATTTCAAGAGCAGTTGACCGGAAGGTAGCACATGGCATACAAAATGGCGAGCAGAAATACAAAATGGATTCTGTAAAACGGGCAAGATAGTCTTGAAATACTGGATGTCTTCTGCTAATGCTTAACCTAATGAATGCCAAACTAGGACACTACTGCAAAATCTGTTAGCTTGGCCGACCTGAATCCTCCAGAGTTAGCTACAAAGAATTAGAAATGTTGCTGTCCAGTTAGTCTGCAAGCTAAAGACTTTGTACCATTCTGCTCAGTCACGGCTCAATCTACTTTGGCTTCTGGTGAAAAAAAAAAGTTTTCAAGAAATGTTTTCATAAGGATAGTCTTTTAGGGGATCTAAAATTCACCATTTGGTCAAAACTTCTCCCTCTGTAATTCAGTGAGATGTTTACCCTGCAACTATCAAATGCTATTCTCAATCTCACATATCAGATCCTCTAGGTCTGGTGTTAGTGCTCCTTTTCTACTTGGTCCTCAACTCTTGAATGATCTGCCTATGGGCATTAGGTCCTATCCACATCACATGGCCTCCTGAAAGACTTTGACCACCTATATCCTGCTAGCCATACTAGGCTCTCTTCAAGGGTTTTTATTCTCTTGGCTGATGGCTACCACCAAGATGCCTATGTTGGTGAACATGCACTTAATAAATAAATGGCATTCTATTGAACGAGAGATGGAACCTCAGTGGGAGAGGTGGTCGCTTTTCTAGGTATCGTAGATATAATTACAATCTATCATCGGAGCCCCATTGAACATAACCTTATTACATTTTGCTGTGATAATAAAGTACTTTCTTTTTACCTAGAAATGCAGCAGGCTGGATTTTGGATTCTTTCCCCCCAAAGGGGTTGACAATTTCTCTGGAACTTAACCTCTCACTTGCATTTGGCAAAGCCTTTGTAATGGGCAACAGCTGCCTTGTTTGCTTGCTTTGCTATTCATTTTCATTTCAAAAATCTTTATTTCGATCACAGATCATAAAAGATGCAGAACAATATGTACAATTAAAAACCTATTAAACATAGTGTGATCCAAATTTAGGAAACTTAATTTAAATATTAGGTAAGACAGTGAAAAAACCGCTAGTGGTGTCCATTATACCAGTCTTTTCATCATTCGGCTGCGGGTGAACCACAATGTAGTTAAACATTTTGAGAGTGCAAAAACTACAGGGGGAGAAAGGTCTGATTTTAAGACTCTATAAGCGGTTTGGTAAGATCTAAATCCCAAGTTCCTGAGCATTGGAACTAACCAGTATTTCCTGCTCCGCTCGTAGCCCTTGCAGAAGAAGACCGCGTGCATGTCGTCCTCCTTCGGGTGTGCACACATTGGGCAAGATGATACGGTGGAGCACGATGTCCAGGACGCTGCAAACGAAGCTAGAGGAAGGCATCGATAGCGCCATTGTAGAAACAATTTCCTTGTTAGTGCAGGGGAAATCTCATCTATAGTTTTTTCGAGGGAATAGGTGTCTTTCATTTTCAGGAATAAGCTTGTCAAGGACCCCTCTCGATTGTCATTAGAGGCTCTAGTGAGCATCAAGGCATAGTAGGCACTCGCGAGTACCTTTTTTGGGATCTTGGTACATGAATTAGAAGGGTCTGTCCATAGTTCCGGAAAGCCCATTTCCTCGAACCTTCCCTTGACATAAGTCAGCCAAGGAATCCTCTTTGTGTTCCGTAGTTCCAGGAATTCCTGTAGTTCCTCTCTATAAGTTACGAGGTCTGGGCTACACCACAAACGCCTCCAGAATTTTATGGGTTTGAGTCCTAACTCCTCTGTTATGGGTTTGATTCCCAGGTCTAATCTAAGTGGTAGTAATGGGGTGCTCTGGGGGAGGGCAGCTACCTGTCTCAAAAATTTGTTCTCAGTGGACTGTAGCTTGGAATGCTGGGTGTAGCCCCACAACTCACCCCCATATGTAACCCCTGCCCTGGCTTGTGTTTTATATATATGAATAATTGGGGTGAGTGGTCGGTAACTTGATTTATTTGTCAGGCGCAAAGTGCCACCCGCCAACTGTGCCAGTTTGATGGTCACTTTGGCCTGGTGCGACGACCAAGTTAGGTGTTCGTTTATAGTAATCCCCAGGTATTCGATATTATGCACCCGTTCTAATTGAACCATGCCTAGCTTGTTAGGGGCTCTATTTCGGGGGTTAAGATTTAGAATCATGAATTTTGTTTTTTGGGGATTAACTTCCAGTCCCCGGTCAGAGCAAAAGTCTAGGAAGCCATCCAAAATGCGTTGGATCCCCATCGGAGATTTAGACAGCAACAGGGTGTCGTCTGCAAACATAATTGCAGGCACCCTGTTGCCAGTCAACTTTGGGGCGTCAGAATTGGCGATCCTGTTTAGGTGGGCAACAACCCCGTTCACAAAGATGCAAAACAGGGTGGGTGCGAGCACACAACCCTGTCTTACACCTCTGCGAACGGGGAACCTTTCGGTTAGTTTGCCACCTTTGCCACACCTAACGCGGGCGTAGTTGTTACAGTGAAGTCTCATCAGGATTGCCAAAATATCTGCGGGGACATTCAGCTCTTCCATGACTCTCCACAACCTTGCTCTAGGCACCAAATCGAAGGCGGCGCGTAGGTCTACAAAGATGGTATAAAGACTGCCGCCCTCGATTACCGCTGTTCTCCAATAGAGCAGGTGTAGCCTGAATATTTGATCTGTGGTGGATACACCCTCCCGGAATCCTGCCTGGTATGGGGACAGGATGTCCATTTCTTGAGTCCACGCTTGCAAACGATTTAAGATCAGTCTGCCAAAAAGTTTTTGGGATATGTCAATCAGACTGATAGGTCGATAGTTGGATGGGAGCAGGCGGGATCCCTTTTTATAAATAGGGACTACCTCTGCTTCCCTCCAAGTATCGGGCACAGTCATTCCCCCCTGAATGGCATTAAATATTAGTGTGAGGTACGGTGCCCAAATCCCTGGTTCCTGTTTAAACAGGTCCCCCGGGACCCCATCCGATCCCGGGGCTTTTCCAGCAGCTAGGCCTTTAATGGCCTCCCTCACCTCTTTTTCAGTGAATAGGGCCCCTGAAAAGGTAGGTGTAATTAAAAGTCCCTCACTTCTAAGATCCCCACCTCCCTCTGCATACAGTGCTTCAAAGTGGGCCTGCCATACTGAGGGGGCTATGTTGGGCTCTATTGCTGAAGATAACTCAACCGTGCCATTCGCTACTACACGCCAAAATTTACGTGAGTCTCTAGTTGACAGTGCTTTAACGAGATTCTCCCAATAGTCGTGGTCCCATTCTGCCCTAGCATTCACTAAAAGGGATTTATACGTATTTCTCCTGTCACGGATTTCTTCCCTGCTAAGGCGTCCCTTAATGGCAGATAGCAAATGGGCCTTGGCCTTCCTACACGTGGCGTTATACCAAGAGGTCTTTGGCTTGTAGCCCTTCCTTTTCATAGAGGTTGTGAACAGATCTTGTTCAAGAGAGTCAATGATGTTTTTGTGGATTTGTGCTAACTCTCCTCTGATATCTTCATCTTGGTCTTTAGTGCCTAGGTGGAAGGCACTTTCCAATAATGGGATTAACCTTTCATAAAGACAGGGTATTTTGTCCGTGCTACTAGCCAACTTCTCTCACTTGACTTTCCTACGATTGTTTTCAAGTAGGAGGCCCGACTTATCTTTGCCAAATCCCTGTGGTATGTCCTCGTTCCCGGGAAGGGAATAGGTCAGTTCCAGGGAGTTGTGGTCACTATCCGATCTTGGGCGCACTTTAAAGTCGACTATTGCTGGCCACATAAAAGTTTTGACCATGATATAATCAAGTCTGGATTCACTACCAAGTTTGTTGTAAGTGGGGTTACTTGGTATATCCGAATTACAACGGCCATTACATGCCCTAAGACCAAGATTAAGAGTAAGGGCATTTATCTGTAGGGCTAGGGGAGTCCAGGCCCTTGGGGGTGGTGCCGCCGTCTCTGGTATGAGCCAGCAGGAATCTTCATCTAGGGAAGGACCATCACGTAATCCAGGCAAAGGTTCATAGTGGGAGTTAAAATCGCCCCCAACCAGACAGGCGAGATCACACGGGATGCCCTCTAAGAACCTAGCTAACTCATCTACAGTGGGCGACTCTTTGTGCATTTGGGTCGGCCTAGAATAGATATTAATGACTAGTAGCTTCGATGAGTCAGGCCATTCTAGTAAGACAGCCAGCAGATCATCAGAAGCGGTCTCCAAGTTGGTGGCTTGGCAGCCTAGATCCGTTGCTACCCCTATCATTAATCCCCCAGATGGTCTCCCCTTTCCCCCCCCACTTGGCTGTTTTGGAGAAAGAGGCAAAGCCAGGTAAATCTATTGCTTCTCGCGCCCAGGTTTCTTGTAGAAGTATTAAGTTTTTGGATCTAATATAGGAGCCCCACTCTAAACAGTCTAATTTGCTAGAGAGCCCTGCCACATTCCAAGAAATTACTGTAATGTGTAATGATTGGTCGCGTGGCGGGCTCACAGCGATATCGGTGGGCTCGGGATGGGCCCTTTGGTTTGGGGAGGGATGGGTCATACCCGATGGACTAATAGCAAGGGGTAAGGAAGGGTTCGTGATGCCTGAAGTCTGAATCAGTTCACCTGAGCTTACTGTCGATAAATCCGTCGGTATAGTTGTATTCATGTCAAATGAGGGAACTGTAAGTGTATTGATGACAGTTGGGGAGGTTGCGGGGGCAACATTCCCCTTTTCAGCCACCTGTCAATCTACCATATCTAAGTTACTATATTGATTTTGTGTTGGCAGATAGGCAGGGTAGTGAGTTCTATATGGCCCGGGAATTCCCCTCCTATAGCCACCACCCCCCCTCCTCCTCCTAGTAACGGTTTCCCACCCAGCCTCATCCCCATAACCAGGGAAGTACTCAGTTGGTCTTCCCCTGTGTGAAGGGTAATTGTTGGTCTCTCTGGGGCAAGTTTCCCAACCCTCCAGTAACTCTTGGTGGTGGCCCCACCTGTGATTCTCTGAGTTATATAAATTGGAGGGGTAGAAAAAGGAGAGGGGAAGTGTTTGGATGGTGTTACCAAAGTCCTCATCAGCAGCACTGGAGCAGATATAGGCAGCTGTATTGGGGTCTCTGAAGGAGACCAGAATACAGTCTCCACTGATGGATTTCCTAGTATGCCCCACCCATGCTACTCTCTTGGTCGTGGAAATATCACTCTCTGTTCCTCTCGGGAGTGGTCTATTTACAGAGAGCCAGTTTATCACTTTATTCTTGAGTGAAGTATATGATTCAAATGTGGGGGGGTCGAGTTCAGGGACCCCAACCAAAACTACGGTGTAAGGGGCGGCTTCTGGTGGGAGGTTTACAAACTGTAATTTTCGTTTGGTATGTGGTTTCCCTCCCTCGAGTGGGGGATCGTGCTTAGTTTTTATCAGTGGCGTGGGATTTGATTTTGATGAAGGAGCTGGTTTTGGGGTAGCGGTATTTGGTTGCTGTGTGGGTGTCGGGGCCTTGTATGCAACTTGGGATTGTAGTGCATTGATTTTTGCAGGTTGTGTGGATTTAGGTTTTGAATCTGATGGTTTATTGTTTGTTACAGCCTGTAGATTATTGCCTTTAACAGGTTTAGAACCTGTACCCTCCTTTGATGTTTTGGTCCCGCTATTATCAGTTTTCCTAGCATCGGCAAATTGCACAGTTGCCTTTTCAATACTCACTAATCTTGCTTCAATCTTAATCAGTCTCGCCTCAAGGGGACTTAATAGAGACCTGAGCAGTGAACCTATATCCTCCAAAGTGATATCATCTGAGGAGGTGTCTAATTGGACGTTGTCAGTAGTTTGTGGAAGTGGGGTTAATTTTGGTGGTCTAGAAGTGGTTAACGTTCCCGATCTTTCCACCGTGGAAGCAAGGGCGGTTAGTTTCCTCCCCTTACCTCTAGCTTGTTTAGATTTGGGAGTTTTGGACCTAGGTTCTTCTAAGTTTTGTGGCCCATGGTTCTTTTTTGGAATGGCCCCCTCTCTGGCTCCCTTGTTGTTATCGCTATTGGGTTCAGCAGTTAGAGCTATCTCTGTGTTCTGCGATGATATAGGCTGGGTGGTTTGGGTGGTGGGTAGAACCATAAGGCTCATGTCCTCTAGATCACTTGGAACATCAATAGTGAGTTCTGGACTGGTTGTTAGGGTATCCGTAAGATGGCATGGTACCTGATCAGAGCTATGCGTGATAGGCCTACCCGAACTATTTTCTGGGGTTCTGGCTAGTGCCATAGGTCCCATAGATGATCTCCTTACCCAATCTATTTCTTGTGATATTCTTCGCTCCAGGACCTGGATCTCCTCAATCAGGAGTGAGCCAGCCTTGGCAAAGTAGGTGTCAATGGGGCCTTTAACCGCTCCGGCTGCGGCAAGGGAAGATGTTTTACTTCTTGTTTCCCGTGTACACATTTCACAAAGTGTCAGTAGTCTTGGTGGGGCAGGCAAAGAGAAGGGGCCCGGACCGGACTCTCCCGTACTCGAACGGCCTCAAACGGCCCGCTCTTTGCCCGGTCTTCGCCCCGTGATCCGACCCGCGCGCGTCCCGCGTCGCGGTTGAGCAGGGGCGGGTTAAGTACACAGAGGCAGGGGGCGTGGCCGCCGGGGGAAGAGGCACCAGCTGTGTCAGCTGAGGCTGCTGGTCCTCGCAGTCCTCCGGTCGGCTCCACGCGCAGTCAAACACTCAATGCCACAACCTGGGAGCGCGTTGGGTCTTCACCGACTGTGAAGCCGCTCACACCAGCAAGGCACGGAGGATATGCAAATGAGCGGCACCCGCGAAGCGGGTGTCGCGAAAGGTAGCGCTGTTCAAGAATCCAAATGACTGCAGGAGTCTATCTCTCTCCGTGAAGGGCAATGATCCTCAGAGGCACCCACTCGATCAGTGGACTCAGGCGGTCTTATCACGAAAGGCAGGGGGCGTGGCCGCCGGGGGAAGAGGCACCAGCTGTGTCAGCTGAGGCTGCTGGTCCTCGCAGTCCTCCGGTCGGCTCCACGCGCAGTCAAACACTCAATGCCACAACCTGGGAGCGCGTTGGTTCTTCACCGACTGTGAAGCCGCTCACACCAGCAAGGCACGGAGGATATGCAAATGAGCGGCACCCTCGAAGCGGGTGTCGCGAAAGGTAGCGCTGTTCAAGAATCCAAATGACTGCAGGAGTCTATCTCTCTCCGTGAAGGGCAATGATCCCCAGAGGCACCCACTCGATCAGTGGACTCAGGCGGTCTTATCACGAAAGGCAGGGGGCGTGGCCGCCGGGGGAAGAGGCACCAGCTGTGTCAGCTGAGGCTGCTGGTCCTCGCAGTCCTCCGGTCGGCTCCACGCGCAGTCAAACACTCAATGCCACAACCTGGGAGCGCGTTGGTTCTTCACCGACTGTGAAGCCGCTCACACCAGCAAGGCACGGAGGATATGCAAATGAGCGGCACCCGCGAAGCGGGTGTCGCGAAAGGTAGCGCTGTTCAAGAATCCAAATGACTGCAGGAGTCTATCTCTCTCCGTGAAGGGCAATGATCCCCAGAGGCGCCTGAATGAAAATAGTAGGGTTTGAAACACTGTCTAGCCGGGTCAACCAGTGATCACAATTTTCAGCAATTATGGCTTTGGTTGGTCATACTGTAAATGTTTTATGGCCATACTTATAAATAACATACATTAACAGAACATCTAGGTTTAGGTTTTGTGTTGTGCATGCACACAAAGTCGTCCAGCAACCATGCACACATTGACAGAGATTATAAATATATGCAAATAGTTTCAAAGTTGTGTCTATTACACCTAACTTACCTCTCCTCCCTTTTATCTAAACCCTGATTTGAAGGACAGTTTTAACAACTAACGCACATTGTTGTATCCATAGAAGCAAAATGACAATAGGACAAACCATATTTGTTATTAACATATGCAGCCTGATCTCTAATCAGATTGTAATGTAAATGAAATGGAATTGTCCCCTAATTTTTTATTATCATTTTGAAATGCTGCTTTCTAGTGTTCCTGTCTAGATACTTTAACTCCAGAGGGATGTCTCTTCGATCGGTATCTCAGATGTGATGGAATGAAAAGTATTTTTGCGCATTGGAATTAATAGAACCTCCTGTTATGCATGTATAGTCCAATGCGTCACCTTGTCTGTAATAATTGTAAGTATATACATCCTTACCGGAAGTGCTTACATTTTGTGGCTAAGAATTGATGAACGTGTGTGTGTACAGGTCATTCAGCTTTGTTGCAGCTCGAGTTTCAGATCATGACATGCATTTTCTGTAAGCCTCGCACATATCCTTGATCCAGTGACAGCCATAAGAAAATGCTATGGATTCTTGTGGGAGGGCAGATCACTTCCAGCTCAGGGTCAGCTGAAGGTCATATCAGATAGGCATCTGTGACGTACGCAGCCTGGTCGTCTTGGGTCCTAATACAAGCAGATACCCCTACCCCCGACTCAAGAGCAAAAACTACAGACATAATTGGGATGCTGTGGGGCGCGGCCACGTGGATTCTGGTGTCACTACACCCGCTACACTAATGATAATTGTGCCTCTGCTTTCCTTATTCTGCCCTTCTTTCTTTCTTTCTCTCCTTTTGTCAGATTCCTCTCTCTACTCACCTCCTTCCTCTCTTTCACTCTCTCTCCTGCCTATCCACTTTCTCTGTCTCTCTTTCCCGCTTCTCTTTTTCACTTGTTCATATTTCCTTCCTTCTCCTTTTCCCTGATATCCGTGCATATTTTGCTCCTTCTTATCTTTATTCTCTATGTGTCTCATTATCCCTGTATTATACATGGGATTCTCCAATCCCTGTAACTAAAGCCTGTCTCTAATTTCTTTATAATCTGTGACGTGTGACGCAATAAATCGGCAATTACATAACGGATAAAGTACCTTCTGCCATACGGATAAAGTACCTTCTGCCATACAATATAAGGATATTGCACGTCACCAAGGAGGTACATAACCATTTAGAGGAACGAGTCCGAAGGATGAGTTCCTTTATTAGATTATGGAACATCGAGATTTATGGCACTATCCTTATCATGTGTGCCAGGGGGAACTTTATCGCATATAATACATGGGCACACCAACACCTTTCTCACAAACCACTTGAAACCTTGGTGCGTTACACTTTTGTAAAAGAGCGAGCATGTTTGCAAACAAGAAGAATAAAAATGAAATCTCTAGCACAACATTAAACACATCAAAAACTTGTTAGCAATTTGTGGCAAACAGATATTTGAAATAGCTAAATACAAGTCAGTTTAAAAAAATAAAGCTGTAGTAGTTCAAAATGCCATACAGAAACAAGCTAGCTTTTCTCTATGTAAGGAGTGCAAAAATAAACATATTCTCTCTGTTTGTCATTGTAAGGTATTACAATTAAGCAGAAGAAAGAAAAGCAATGTTTTGTTTTGTTGCTTTAAACAGCCTCTACAGTTATGCTCCATGACCTGCCTTACACCTCAGCTGAAGTGATGCCAATATGAGGGAACACCATGCAAAAATTCCAGACAACCCTTATTTGGTTTACAGAGCTTGCTTTCATAATTCCAAGTCCACTAATTGTGGTAGTGTGGTCGAGCAATTTAGGCTTATCAGAGGGTGGTATTAGGCATTTGTTGTACACACACAGTAAATAAATGGTCGATATACTCAAAAAGAAATCTGAGACTAATATATGAAGTTAAAGTAGATTTTTATTTAAATGAAATTAGACCCCAAGATATTTAGAATAAGATCAGCACATCGTTTTCGACGGAAACAGTGAAAATACTCGAATAATGGTTTTGAGACATGCGCCTCGACCTCTACAATGTTAGCATATGGGAGGAAAAACACATGTAGCGAAACTGTACTTGCAGTCAGAGTTCATGGGTGCCATTTGGGATTTAAGGTGCTAGTGGAGAAGTGTGGCTCAGGGGTTAGAGGCGGCAGACCCGGAAGCTGAGATCGGCCCTGGACCAGGGTTCAATTCCCCGCCTCGGCGGGTCTTGGGTGAAAAATTCCACGGACTTGCTAATTCTCGCTCCGGTGCCTTCTCAACTCACGGGTTCACACTCTGTGACTCTGGGCAATAGCTTGCTTAATCTCCACAACGGCCCCTCGCGGTGGGATGCCTGGCTTTCACCTTGTGGATACCCTGCTGGGTTATCTCACAGGGGAATACCAGGACGGGTTCCCTAAGCAAGCGCTGGGAAACCCACTGTGGGTAGCTGTGCGCTATATAAGCTCAAATACATTTACATTTACAGGGGTCCAAAGTACCACCAGCAGTTTCCCTTTACCTGCCCTAGTGTGTCTGGGTGCTGGTCGGGATGGTAGCCTCGAGCGCTACACCAGTAAAGTCAAGGGGACCTGAAACAAAGAGGTTGCAATGGGGGACTTGGAGGGAAGTCCGGCTGAACCCAAGGGAGGGCTCAGGTCATGGGAACCCCTAGATCAAGGGGACAAAGTCAAAATTCATGAACGCTGGGTGTTCGGGTGCAGAAGGTGGCTGGCCACTTGCTTTTGAGGCTCTCACAGGTGTCAGTAGATCTGCATAGTAGGATAAAATAGGACAGCAGAGCCACTCTGCTCATGGGTCCCATCAGTCCTGAAGTCTCTTGACATGCAGGTAGGCTTCCAAGGTGGTGGAGTTAAGGCTGGATGAAGAATAAGCCTTGGCTGGTGCAAGTGCCTTGGTACTCGTGGCATTGGAGCAGGACGACTCCGCAATGGTCTAGCATCTTGTAACTTAGCAGAAATTGATACTTGTATAGCGCACTACTCACCCGCAAGGGTCTCAAGGCACTTGTACATATACCGCTGTGGAACCCATCCTGGCTTTCCCTGTGAGGCGTCCACTCCTGGGCACCCCCAAGGTGGAGGCCAGGCATCCTTAGCTTTGTGGGGGCCGTTGTGGAGATTAAGCAAGCTATTGCCCAGAGTTGCAGAGTGGGACTCCATGATTGTAATAGGCACCAAGGCGAGAATTATCAGGTCCGTGGAATTTTTGAGCCCAAGACCCGCCGAGGCGGGGAATTGAACCCTGGTCCCGGGCTAGACCTCTGCATCAGGGTCTGCCGCTCTAACCATTGAGCCACACTTCTCCACTCCACTCCTTCTCCAGCAGAGAGATGGGGCTGATCTTCTAGAGCCACAAAAAACCTCCTCCTGAAGTGCTGCCCCGTCAGTGGGCCCAGTGGCCAACAACAAGTTGTACGAGGCAGACGCAGGCTGTGCCTGCAGATGCAGGGGTGGGTTCCTCCCCCCCAAGGGAGATAATAGCTGGTTATCAAAGTGTGGGTCCACACTCCAAGTGTTGGGGAGTATGCACAGATGCAGGGCGAGTCAGACCTTTTTAATTCTTAAGGAGCAAGCAGCAATGCCGTGTTTGGTGGCAATTTCTGTGCAGGTCGTTGGTTCTCACAATGTTGTCTCTTCTTTATCCTTCTTCTGTTCCAAGGTAGTCAAATCTATTTATCTGGTATTGTGGGGGACTCCTAAATACTCAATTTAGGGGCATTTAGAGGAGTAAAAGGTATTAGCCAATGGGCTACTTACCACTACGGTGACTACAGCCCCTATATGACCATTTCCTGTGGGGAGTAGTCATAAACCTGACCCAGAAGTCTCTATTTCACCAAAATCAAGATGGTGAAACCCTTCTTTTGTTGTTCACAGCAGGGAGCCCACCATACTGCGAGTGTTACACACAACCTGAATACCTAATTTTCTGCCTTCTCTGGTGCCAAATGGACCCCAGGCAGGGAGTGGCATTCCTCTGGTATGGGGGAAGCTGGGGTTTCATGTCCGAGACAGCAGAGGCTTTGAAGCCTCTGGCTTTGATATGCAAACTTGCTAGCCATCCTGCTCGAGGAAGTGAGAACACTATCTGCTGAGTAGGCATTGTTCCTGACATCTGACCGCATGGGCACTCCTTTGCAGGGTGTCATAAACGTATCTGTGGTGGCAGGTGCAAGATACCAGTTGGCCAACACACTAACAAATTAGTAGAGTTACAGGGGGTACCTCTAAGGTACCTTCTGGTTGCATGTCTTTATAAATGTGACACTGACATCAGTATAGATTTATAAGGATGAGGTGTTTGCTACCAAATACCATTACTTTCAGTGAAGCAAACAACTAGCTTGGTTATCTCATAATGACCAGTGCCCAGTACATGTTCTTAAAATGGCTTCCCAAACACTTGCAATGACTAGCAATGGAACTATGCGTCACAGGGGCACATCTGCTCATGCAGATGTGCCCTCACATGTAATATAGTACACCTGCCATAGGGTTTACATACATATTGTACATGTAGTGTGTGTGGGCATTGCACATAGGGCGTGTACAATGCAATGTTTTCGGAATGGGTTGCACCATTTCACACATCTTGCAATGGGAGTCTGCATGCAGTTTGTGTGTGTGTCCTTTTGAGTGGTATGTAAATGTACATGAATTTATATAGCGCAAATCACCGAGCGGTTTCTAAGCGCTTGCTTAGGGAACCCGTCCTGGTATTCCCCTGTGAGATAACCCCGGCAGGGTATTCGCAAGGTGAAAGCCAGGCATCCCGCCGCGAGGGGCCGTTGTGGAGATTAAGGAAGCTATTGCCCAGAGTCACAGAGTGTGAACCTGTGAATCGAGTAGGCACCGGAGCGAGAATTGTTGAGTCCATGGACATTTTTAGGACTCAAGACCCCGCCGAGCCGGGAATTGAACCCTGGTCCCGGACTGACCTCTGCTTCCAGGTCTGCCTCCTCTAACCAGTGAGCCACACTTCTCCTCTTCTCCACTTCTCCACTTCTCTGGCATAATGAATACTGCAGCGCTTAGGAACACTCTTTAGTATCCATGCACTAGGATACAATTTACTAGGGTCTTAAAATGTGTCAAATGGCTAGGCTAGGTCCAGAAAGAAGCACTACTATTTAACAAGTACACGTTTCCAAAGAGGCCTTCTTTTTCCACACAATGACTTTTGACACAATTTTGCTTGTGTGACAGTGCACGATTAATTTCTTAGAAACTGCATTGCTTGCATTACCACTTTGCAAGTACACTATCACAACACCTTGAGCATTCAGTACAAGGCCTGAACATACATTGTGCAAATGTTGTTGTTTATTATTTGTCCATAAGGCGACACAGCTATCACAGAGACTATAAACAATATCAGTTTGGCTGAGGCTTCAACATGGAAGCATGGACGCTGTTATTATAAATACACACTTTCTTCTGGACTTAGGAGAGGAGCAATATGCTGCCATTGCGAGGTCATCACTATTGCTGGTGCTTCAGCCCAGATGATTCCTGTTTACCCTCTGAATGGAGGGATGTCTAACGTGTGACCAAGATAGGGACCTACATACCTTGCCTTGGGTAATGGGGATTTAGATCATACAGTAGGGAAATCTTTGCAAAACACTCGCCCTAAACAACTAGATTAGGGAGCATATAGTAGGAGTACACTATTTACAGTACTTATATGACAGCATTCATACACTGTCATAGTGGAATTATTCATTTTGTTCACCGTTCTTATATTGCTAATCACTTTTAGCTGCTTCTGTCTATTGATCAATGCAGGGCATATATTTGCCTTGCTGGTCCTGACACTGCACCTTTTTTGCTTTCCACATTGATTGCAGTTGCCAAGGCTTGTTGGTGTCCCGACAGACACTGACCCCTCAACTCTCGACATCCGAGGTGTTAGACCTGACATCATTAATAAAATAATAATAATAATAATAGGGGCATTTGTAGAGCGCTGAGTTACGCACACCGGCGTGTCCCGGCGCTAAGATGAGATGAGAGAGGCGGAAAGCAGGGAGTTTAGCTGCAGGGCGGGCAATTTATCTGACATAGAGGTAAGTTTTTAATTTAGCTCGGAACCTAGTTTCTGCCGGTTCTAGATGTAGATCCACCAGGAGTTTGTTCCAATGGTTTGCCGCTAAATACCTAAAAGATCTGCCTCCCATGCGGGCCTTCTTCACCTTGGGGATTCTTAGCAGTCCCCCACCCGCAGATCTTAGCGCTCGGGCAGGTTCATAGGATTCAATCAGGCTCTGCAGTGGTTGAGGTGCCCTGCCATTCAAAATCCGATGGCAGGTGCAGAGGGCCTTGTACTCAACTCTGCTCCTCACAGGGAGCCAATGTAGCTTCTGCAAGGCCTCCCTCGAAGGCGCCCTTTTGGGCAACCTGAGGATCAAACGTGCTGCCGCATTCTGCAGCACTTGAAGGCGACCAAAACTCTTCCCCGGTGCCCCTAGGTATAGCAGGTTCGCATAGTCCAACCTTGCGGTCACCAATGCATGTACCAGGGTTTTGCGGGCTTCCATAGGCAGTAATTCAAGAACTTTCCTCAGCCTTTTCAGGACTCCAAAACACACGCCCACCACACGGTTGATTTGGGGCCCAAAAGTGAGACCCGCATCAAACCATACTCCTAGGTTTTTTGCCTCTTGACAGGAGGTGGGGGTCGGTCCTAAACAGGACGGCCACCAAGCCGACGACCAAGCAGACTGGTCTCCCCCCACCACCAGCACCTCTGTCTTGCTGCCGTTGAGTTTCAAACAGTTCAGGGCCATCCAATCGGCAAGATCTTTCATGCAGGATCGGAAGCCATCTGCAACAAGACAGGGCGCATGCGACAGGGAGATGACCAGCTGCGTATCATCGGCATAAGATACCATTTGGAGGCCATGACTCTCTACAATAGAGGCAACAGGCGCTACATACAATTAAAAAGGGTCGGGCTCAGAGACGAGCCCTGAGGCACGCCCTGGCCCAAAAGTACCCCTTTGGAGTAGCAATCGCAAAAACAACAAGTGATGGACCGAATGTGGATCAATGTCACACATTCACCCCAGTCAAAAGATCTGGGCCCAAATCCATCGTTTTTTTGCACTCCACACCACCCTAGGTTAGACAATGGCGATATGCAAATCAGCTCTGACCCTGTTGCCCCATGGGAACAGTCCAGTCCGAACTACAAAAGCCATGTCCTTCCCAGAACGGAATCAAGCATCTGAGGACCGGACCGGCAATCGCAAAAACAAGTGATGGACCGAATGTGGATCAATGTCACACATTCACCCCAGTCAAAAGATCTGGGCCCAAATCCATCCCAGGCACTCCACACCACTGGAGTCAAGCTAGCCGGGCTGATGAGAGGTGTTACCTCGAAACTGGTCCGGTCCTCGGATGCTTGATTCCGTTCTGGGAAGGACATGGCTTTTGTAGTTCGGACTGGACTGTTCCCATGGGGCACAGGGTCAGAGCTGATTTGCATATCGCCATTGTCTAACCCAGGGTGGTGTGGAGTGCAAAAAAACGATGGATTTGGGCCCAGATCTTTGGACTGGGTTGAATGTGTGACATTTATCCACATTCGGTCCATCACTTGTTTTGTTTGCCTTTGGAGTAGCAGTCACCCTGCCTCACTTGGAAGCTTCTTCCCGTTAGGAAGGCCTGGATCCACCTCAGCGCAGTGTTAGCGATGCCACCTCAGTTCAGACACTGTAGCAAGGTGGAATGTGCTACAGTGTCGAACGCCGCGCTGAGGTCTAACAGGATCAGGGCCATCGTTTGCCCCTCATCTACACCCTGTCTCAGATGTTCCGTTGCCATCAGTAGGGCAGGTCTAAAGCCAAACTGCGTAGTATGGAGCAACCCTGCCTCCTCCACATATTCCATAACTTGGGTGTTTACCACCTTCTCAGCCACTTTGGACAAAAAAGGCAGGAGTGAGATGGGCCTCAGATTTTCTAGCACCTCAAAACTAATGTGAGGTTTCTTCCGGAGAGGGAGCACCACTGCCTGTTTCCACCCCTTAGGTAACATGCTAGACTTAAAGGAGACATCCAGGACATGCCTTATTTAAGGCTCCAGGACCTCCAAGCTGTCCCACAACCGTTTAGGGGACACCGGATCCAAAGGGGAGCCAGATTTTACAGAGAGACATACCCTGACTAGCTCTTCAGGAGGGGGAGTGATGAAGTTTGTGAGGAGCCCCGGAATCTCCGTGCCTTCAGATGTTACCTCAAACTCAGCCCCTGTGGGGGGAGGATTAGGGAAGGTCGAGTAGATCTTTGCGACTTTAGTGGAGAAATAGTCGGCAATGCGATCGCATGTTTCCGTCGAACAATTCTCCGGGTCAGCCGACGAGTCTATAGTTGTCAAAGACTTATAAATACAGAAGAGCTCCTTAGCCGAGTTCTTTGCCCCTAAAATTTTTCCTGCTTCGAAGGCCGCCTTCGACTTTTTAATCAGCCTATGATGCAGCCGCCTTTTTTCTAAAAACAGTTCTCTGGCCTGAGAGTCATACGTTACCCTCCATGATCTTTCCGCTCGCTTACATTCCGCCTTAGTCCGCCGCAGCTCTTCATTGAACCATGGGGCTGATCTCTTCATGCGGCCGCTCGCGGAAGTTTGGCAGAGTGGTGCGGTATGATCTAGCGCCTCTTTAATGCGCCTATTCAGGTTAAGATCAGCCGATTCTATGTCCTCTCCTCCTGGCTGACCTTCCCGTGTCAATGCTTCATTAAAATCCTCCAAGGAGAATTTTGCCCACTTCCTCCTCAAATAGTTCAGGGGTGCCTGAGTACGTTTTACGGCCTTAGTACTATTTATGGAGAATACCACCAAGAAGTGGTCTGTCCAGGGGATCGGCTCAACTGTAGAGACCTCAACCCCTCCCCAGTTTGCAAAGACCGGGTCCAAAAGATGGCCTTGACGATCAGTGGTATTTGAGATCTTAAGTTCTAGCTGAAGGGCTTGAATGTCCCTGCAGAACTCCTCCACTCCTTTATCCCCTGGGCTATTCAGGTGCAAATTCAAATATCCCAGTAAGAGGAATTTGTCCCTACGTAGCGCTGCCTCTGTTACATTATCTAACAAACTATCCCTAAACTTGGTGCAAGACCCCGGGGGTCTATATATGAGAAAGCCTTTAATCGTCATTCCCCCATTATTTTTATGGTGAAAGCTCCCGCCTCACTATCTGCAATCGGGGCCATCTCCAATAGACAACCAAGAGTTTTTTAAAAAATAATCGCTATCCCCCTTCCCTTCCCCACTGGCCTGTCCTGCCTAACCATGGAGTAATTCTCTGGCATAGCCTCGATAATATCCGAGTCAGAGAACTGGTCTAGCCACGTTTCCGTAAGGAACAGAAGGTCAAACTTTCTTTCCGTGAGCTGCTCGAATATGTCACGCCTATGCTTCCGCAGTGATCTCACATTAAGAAGACCACATATTAGCGCGGCTTGCTCCCCAGTAGCCTGCAACATGGTAATGAAGCGGAACCGACAGTGAGCACATTCCACGTCCTCAACTGTCAAACCATGCCTACATGGATAGGTGGTTTCCGGACGTAGACTGAAGAGCTGCTCCCTGTCCCAGTAGATTTTACCATCTGGAGCAGGGGTTGTCGCCCTAGCCCGCAGTCGGCCGCTGTTGATCAGTGCCACAGTGCAAGTGCTCCCTATGTTAAATAATATTGATTGGATTCCATGTTTGACTTATTTGGTTTACTGTCAGTCCCTAGTATAGTGCACCAGGAGTGCCAGGGCTTGTAAATACAAATTCTGCTCGTGGGCTTGCAGCACGTGTTGTGCCACCCACAAGAGCGGCCTAATAAAAGTATGTCTAAAGGTCTGCCGTTGCTAGACCTACGTGCAGTCTGGTACTGTCACGCGGACTGCGCAAGTACACCCACTTGCCAGTCCCCAAACCTTCCCTTAACTTCCTGTTAGTCACCCCTATGGTAGGCCCAAGGGCAGGGTGCATTGTAAGCATAAGGTAGGACAAGCCTGATGAGGTTGGCATGTCCTAATAGTGAATTACAGCCATATTCGTTTTTCACTATTGTAAGATTACCTGCTCTCCATCAGTTAGAATGGGCTGCCAGGATTATTAATGGTATAATCCTAGCTGGCTCGAGGAGCATGGTACAATGTAGAGTTTGGTATCCCTGAACTCAGGGTTTAATATCGCATCCGTTTGGGTGGATGGTTTTTGGACTCTGGGTTTGAAAATAGCACTTTTAGAAAGTGGCTATTTTCTTGTCTAACTATTACCGGTTTCTGCTGGGTTAGCTGGTTTGGTGTCTGTGTGACAGGAGCTGGGTGGCTCCAAAGGTCTGAATGAGTCAGTATGGGATGAGTGGGGCATTTGCATTGAGAGTAGGGGAAGAGTAGCTCCTGATAGCCTGCCCTGCCTGACACAATGCTGGCTCCACCTCCTGCCAGGCGACTGATGGCTCTGTGCCTGCCAGGGACGATCCTGCCCCCACTTCCTACCGGGGAACTGATGGCCCTGCCAGTGACAATGCTGGCTCCACTTCCTGCTGGGCGGCTGAAGACTCTGCCCTGCACAGTGAATAGGCCAGGTGCCTCGGCCTGGCAACACCCACAACAAACCCAGGATGGGGGGAAATTCCCCTGCATGGACAAAGGGATCAAAGCCAAAAAGGGGTATAAGAGAAGGACCCCTGAACCAAGAATTTAGATCACTTCTGACAAGGAAACCTGAACCAAGGACAAGAAGCCTGCTGATCCAAGGACTTGCTTACCCCTTCTGCCAGTGTGCTGTTTGTTGGGGGAATCCTGCAGTCACTTCTTTATTTTTGCCAAGGAACCAGGAGAGAGGAACTGAGTGTGTACTCTCAAGCTTTGCTAAAGAAAATCTCCAAGGGCTGGAAGAGTGCCAGCCTCCTGTTGAAGTCACAGGGCTAAAGGACTTCACCGTTTGCTGAAAGTGCTTGTTGCTGGAACCTGAAAGTCCAGCACCTCTGAAGAAATCCAGCAATCCCGACGCCGACGGACGCCGCCGAATCCAGGTCGACATCGTGAGTGCAGCTCCCGTGTCCCGCATCTTCGCCGCCAGCCGCCGGGCCCGATCGATGCCAGTAGCGACGCCAGTGAGTAGCGAATTGGGCTCCAGCTCCAAGTGACCCCGTGTCGCCGCCGCCGCTGATCGCATCGACCCCGAGCCCTCTCGAGGCCGTGAGCGCTGCTCACTCTTGCAACATCAACATCGACATCGACGACGACGCCGTATCCTGCTTCGCCTCGTGAGCGCTGCTCCTGCCTGACATCTGTCTACGCCGCTGCAGATCGCCCCGACTCCGAGGCCCGATCCAAGCCAAAGACGCGCGCCGGACATCTCGACGCCGCTGATCACGGTGTGCTTTGCTTTCCAAGGTACTGTGTTGTGGGGGTCTGTGCGACTCCGGGCTCGACGTAGCGCTCCTCGCGGTCGACGCCGAACCTTTGGATTAACTTTGCCTCGACGTCGTTTGACTCCTGTGGGGGTTACATTGTTGCCAAGAACTGTGATTTAAAGAAGAAGAGTTGCTTTTGTTACTAAAGACTTTGTGCTAAGAAGAAACTACACTTGAACTATTATTTTTCCTTCCAAGAGTATTTATTAAGACTGTGGTATATTTTTGTCGTTATTTGGTCTTGTGCTAAGCCTTATATAAACATCCTTATTTTTATAATACTACTGTGTCGTGTCCATTTGTAGTGTATTCACTTTATTACTGTATATGGTCATAAATGCTTAACGCACTGCCTCTGGGATAAGCCTGTCTGCTTTGCCAAACTACCAAGGGGGTGAGCAGGGGTTATCTAAGTGTGTGATCCCCTTGCCCTGACTAGAGGAGGTGAGTCCCTATTTGTCAGAAGTGTATACCTCTGCCAACTAGAGACAGCCAAGTCTAACACGAGGTGAGACAGCTCGTGAATGGCTACTGGTCTTCCTCAGCATCGCCTGGTCCTAACAGCTGCAGCTCCAATGTCACAATCAACTCTCTTGCAAAACCCGATATAGGTGGGCATTTGTCTTCGTGCCTCTTGGTCACTCCAGAGTGGCATAGACTCTGTCCCTTCTGCTTGCAGGTACTTCTCATCTTGAATCCACCAGACACTTTCACCTTCTTTGCCAGCGGCATCTTCCTGAAGTCTTCCATTGAGTTTGATGGCGGTTTCCGATGCCACTTTGCACTTATGCACCCGGCTTCCCTGGTGTAGGTATTCTGGTACCTATGGTATCCTCAGGTGGGCTGGCTCTCCAACCTTTTGTCTTCCACTGGGTTTCTTCAGGGTCCACTGGGAATGGTCATTCTTCTTCAAAATTGCAACCATGACATACCTATTAACTTGAATTGAGCACGCAGCTGTGTTCCCACTATGCACACGGCCACTGTGGGGTTCCTGGTTACTTACCTCGGGTGGTTCCTTGGGTCCCCAGCACCTCTATGTCTTCTGAGTATAGTCTTGACTTGGTTGTAGTTCGCATCCCACTATTTTAGTATATGGGTTGGTCTCCCCCTGGCAACCACTGTGTATTCGGGCTACTTACCTGTTTTATTTGCAAAGTATTGTGGGCATTGTGTACATCTACAGGTAGGAGATATTTGTATGTGTTAGTGAGTGTCTTATAATAAATTCATGTTTTTTATAAATACACTGTGTGGTTCTTTGTCACTTAATCTATACCAATAAGATTAAGTCTGGTAAAACAAGCTGCTTTACGCTCCTTCTGGACTAAGCCTGAAGGGTGCCCCCCACAGCTACCACTTAGAGAGCTTTCTTAGGTTGTCAAATACCACTAAAATCATCTTAAGATTTGTCTGGATTAGTGCATGGTGCTACACTTACGTAAGTGAGCACCATATACTAGGCCAGCTTACTACAATATCTAACTCCTCAAACTGTTAGAATAGGCAAAGGTCGCAGCACAAGCATTACTCCACTCAACTGGTGTAACCCGCCCAACTGAAATGAGCCAAAACATGGAAATGACAATTGCCCCTCTATTTCAGTGATTTTGTGCCAATTTCGAAGCCAAATTATAGTATGGAGTCCTACTTTTGTCCCCATATGGTGTGCTCGAGTACCCTCAGATGGTGATTCTTCTCGCACTTGAGTAACACCTTCCTAATCACCCCAGAAAAGATCCTGCCACACCATAAAACATGGCATGATTCAATGACAAGTTATTCAATTGTTTTACGATGAACACTATTTTCCCAACCACAACTTCTTGGTGACTATTGGCCAATACTCGTGGGGCGTTACACCAACCGACCTATAGCAGTGCGGCAAACTCTTGCATCACCTTCACTCCTCGTAGCGGCTCAAACTCCTTCACAATTTCTTAAAGCACATTCACTCACAAAAACTTCTTAAACTCCGTAATTTTCTCCCACCTAAAAGGATCAATAGAATTCAGTCATCCAAGAACATTCACACACTGCAACCCTCAACCTGCGCTGGTCACCTGAATCAGTTCTCTGGCCAGGAATTCGGCCAGAGAACTGTTCTCAGTGGTCAACTCCTTATCTACACCTCCATCGGGTCTCGGAGTAGAACCCTCCCAACTGTTCTGTAACGCACTGTCCACCTTCTTTACTACTAAAGTGGCAGATATCTATGCATCCTTTGGTGGAGATTCAGGGGCTAGATCCACTGCCAGCAATAAGAAACTTCCCCATAATAACCATGACCATCTTTCTTCTTTTGCTGACACCTCTGAAGACCAAATTAGCAGACTCATTTCCATCACCAAGTCTGGATCTCCTCTGGACCCATGCCCTCCCTCAGTGATGGCTAATTTAAGTAAGGTGATTTCCCACCCACTCATGGAAATCTGCAACACTGCCTTTCAAACCGGATGTTATCCAGCCCCGTGGAAGAAGGCAGTGATTAAGCCTCTTCTGAAGAAGCCCTCCCTGGATCCCTCCGCCCCGGTCAGCTATAGACCAATTGCCTGTCATCCCTTCCCGGCCAAAATTTGCGAAGCTCTGATGAATATACAGCTCTCAGAGTTCGTCGACACGTACCAACTCTTAGACGAAACGCAGTTTGGCTTTAGGAAGGGACACGGGACGGAGACCGCTTTAATAAAAGCTTCTGATGAAATCAGAACCATCATGGATCAGGGAGGAACGGCCATCTTAATTCTTCTGGATCTATCCGCTGCATTTGACACGGTCGACCATGCTATTTTGGTCGACCGTGTCACAGCTCTGGGGATTGACGGTTCGGCTAGAGACCTTATTTCATCTTTTCTCGCCGACCGCACCCAGACAGTCAAGTTGGGTAATTTCTACTCTCCCGTCTCTGCACTACCATGTGGAGTACCACAGGGCTCCTCGCTAAGTCCCACGTTATTCAACATCTACGTAGCGGACTTAGCAAGGGTAATAAAGGCCTATGGGGTGCGATTAACTTCCTACGCAGACGATACCCAACTGGTGCTGGCGATCCACAAGAACGGCACAGCAGTGGCAGCCAATTTTCAGGAAGCAATGCTTGCTGTCAGTACGTGGATGTCCTCCAACTGCCTAAGGCTCAACTCGGATAAAACCGAGGTTATGACCTTTGGCAACCTCGCCCCAGAATGGTCTTCCATCTGGTGGCCCAAACAACTGGGCTCTCCACCTGTCCCAGTGGTAAAAGCGAGGAACTTGGGAGTCATCTTCGATAGCAAACTAACTTTCAACCTTCATGTTAACAAGGTTGTCTCCTCTGCCTTCTTCACGCTAAAGAAAATAAAGAAATTGCTGCCTTATCTCCCCTCCTCTGCCGGGAAGACTTTAGTTACCACTCTGGTATTCTCCAAAATGGATTATGGAAATGCCCTCTTCCTCAACACCCAGAAATCTGTGCTGTCAAAGTTACAGTCGGTACAGAATGCGGCTGCCAGAACTCTTTTAAACATCCCTCGCCGCCAGCCTACTACCCTTGCCATCCGCCAGCTTCACTGGCTCAGAGTAGAGAGCCGTATTAAGTTCAAGGCCCTCTGCATTGCCTACAAGGCAGTGCATTGCACAGGACCCAAATTCCTGACTGAGGCACTCCAGCTGTACACCCCCAAAAGACTGTTGAGATCTGCCAACACTTGCCTTCTTCCTGTACCTCGCACTAGAACGGCAACTTGGGGAGACCGTCGCTTTTTAGTGGCCACACCAAAACTCTGGAACCTTCTTCCATTAAATATCAAAAATGCCCCCAACCTGATGAGCTTCCGGAGGCTCGTAAAGACATGGCTGTTTGACCAGTGAACTCTATTATTATGGTCCTGCTAGCTCACACATGCGCCGAGACACCCCAGGGTATTTTTTTGCGCAATAAAAATCTCAAAAATAAAGTAAATAAAATAAATAAATATAGTTTACCTCTGTGCACAAGGTTTTCTAAACAATTCCCATACGTCTCATTCACACAAAGGTCTCTGCCTGAGGTGGAACTGTCGATGACGTCTCACAACAACTCCTCAATTCTTCAGTCAGACAATCACAAGAACCTCCATGTCATCTACACCATTTATTATATGCCAGGATCTAAGGCCACTTCGGGACACACAACTCAAATCTCAATCCTTGGACCATGTCAGACCCAAAACCTCATTCACTCAACTCTCACAACAACACCGCTAGACATCACACAATCAATTCATTCCCACAATACACAACACATCTCTTTTGATAATCACTCCTCCATTTGCCGCTGATCTCGCTGCACTATTAAACTCCGTCAGTCTCCGCCAAATTCCATCATTTTTCCTTCTCGATCATTGGGCTATATTTTGGGGTTCTAGGTTTAATTTTTCTAGACCAATTCTGGATTCTTCCCTTGCTTCATATGCAAACCATCCCACGCTGCTACCAACTGAAAGGGATGGGCCCATGAGTTCTAGACCCGTTCTAGAATCACAATGCGATGGTTCTTTTTACCAGCATCTAAGCTCAGAAGGGAGAAAATCATTAATAATGCCAATCAATTCAACTTGAATTTCTCTGGACATATCGTAACCACAGACAACTACATAAGGTTACTTAGTTTATTACAAAGCCAAAAATAACTGGACATAAAGACACCTCAAACTGAGAGTGTAGAATTACATTGGGATCAACATAAAACCAAATCTGGTAATAAAGTTGAGTCAATGCAACATGCACAAAACAATTAACTCAAGAAAAAGGATGCAGAGAATCAGAAAGCATGAGTCCAAATTTCCCTGCATCTAGGGCTGAAGAATATAAAGCATCAGTCTATCCCTACGCTAGCCCTAAAATGACATCCCTACTAAGGCATCCTCAAGAAAAGAAATGAAAAGATGTCAGCATGTGGAGTCTTTCTAAGAAGCCTCTCCAACATCGATGGGTCGAATAGCATAAAGCTGTCGAGACAGAGGTCTTCAGAGATGCTCTCTCTCTAAAGGCAGAAAGGAAGTGGGCTTCTTTCCCTACTTGCAACATTCCAATATTACAGGTATCTTCTCCGGTATCCTTGCGGGTCACACCATCGGCTCGGACCAAGATTTCATAGGTACTTTTCCACGGGACAGCGATGTTCCTGAACTGTACCATGTTGACCTTGATACCCAGGCCTTCTCCTGTGTGAAAATACAACAGTTCTCCTTATCAGCCTTTAGCAAACAATGTATCCCCTTCTCTCATTGCCTAACTAATAAAACAAAGACATTATTCTAGCTAACAAAGACGCTTCTTCCCCCTATAACATAGAAAATGAAAATTAATGAAATCCACAGCACACATGAAATTCAAACTGTTAATTCTAAAGCGAGAGCTTCTAGGGAAATGCATTTCAGGCCTACAAGATTCAGCTAAAATAAGAGAAATGGTGCATGAGATTTAGGAGATTGCATAAAAATAAGGCATTTTCAGTTGCTATTCCTACTTACATGAAAAATGACACAATTAATAAACACATAATGAATGATTGTCAGTTGCACAACACAAGTTCTTCATGTTAGTGTTTTCTGCTAGTTTCAACACTAACTCATCACGTTTCTATCCAATGATCTAAATACATCACATTTTACGTTATTGCATTTCAAGATCCTAACACTTCAAGTTAACATGACAAAGGATTAAATACAGGTGCGCTCTACCTGTGTGATTATAATGCACCCTACAAATGAATTGAGATTTCCGCTACTTCAGTAACTTCCTTCCCCGTGGCTGAAGAGCATTCTGACATTACAGGTTGCTCGTAATAGTTTATTAAAAGTGCCTGTGTGTGCCATTTTCATATTACATGTACATGATGTCAGAATAACGTCTATTATAAGAAAATATTAACTTCAAATGCCGTGCATGTTACTGCCTATTGACGATCCTACCATATAATGAGTAATGTAAATAGATAAATATCCATGCATTTACCTCAATTAATCATCAATTCCAGAACAGCAGTAGTATGGATTTAAATGTATCACTTGTGCAAACGTGGCTGATGAACCTGCTATCGAGAATCCTCTTTCGGAGTGCTACAATTGGAAACCGTATTTTCCTACAATAGTGCTTGGGTACAAATAGTGTGCTTCCAGTTTAGAAAATATGAATTCTAAGTAATTCATTGTAAACAGTGAATTACTTCAACAGAGGTCGTTCCAACGTCACTGCAAGGCAGATTTCACAGAGGAGTGTGACTGATTCACTTTGAGGAACATGTAATTCCCCAAAAAAGAGAAATGACAATTTTATGCGATTAACCTAAATTAGTAATACATATAGTATGCGCACAACGTGACATTCCCTCCTCCCCAAATTCCGTCACCTTTTACCGCCCACTATGCCCCAAAACTCTCAGAATCAGGGTATGTTGCCCACGGCGTAGCCTTTTATTCACAACAATCCAAGTAATTTACCACCGACCATTACTCAAGAAAAATATCCTTCTTGGATATATAAGAATTTGACAGCATCACACTTTAGCTGCATCAACATGTCAACAGCAGTAAAGAAATTAGGTACGGCATTACACTTTAAATCGGCTGTACACTAGAACAACTTGGCCGTACATTTAACATTACACTTTAACTTTTTTAAATTAAGCCGTACACTAGAACTTGGCCGTACATTTGAACTTGGCCGTCTCAACCACCAATGTCCCACTCTGTTGCACACATTGTGCCGGCAGGCCCCAATGCGCTACAGTCAAAAGTTGCACTACTTGACATCCAGGGCACTGCATACCGCACCGGCCCACCGGGGTTCCTGAACACAGGCAGCCTCCCCAAGATTTTACTCAATCCATACGTTGTGGGTTAGGGCAGTGGAGTCCAGGTCCCTCTTCCCCGCCGACCCACTGCACACGTGGAATCTACCCCATCCTGGGGTCCATCGAATGGTGGCACCTCCATTGTTGTGCATCCTTCTTTGTTGTTAACTGTCAGCGATCCGCCTCCGTGAAGCCTTGCTCTTCTGCCAGGTGGGTGGGTGGTCAACGACGTTCCTGTAACCCAGGCTGTAGTCTGAGGGGACAAAGAGAACAGCCTCCCCCTCCTCCCCTCCTCCCCCCCCAATCGGGACACAGTCTTAAATAACGCTCTAGGTTTCGTTTCTGCTAGGTTTCATTTGTCAGTGCCTCACAAAGTCATCACCACAGCCAGCCAACCCCCTTCCTTGTCCAGGGGCCCAGGAGGAGGCTCAGCCCCGTGGCACAACTAAGGGCGCCCCCTCCCCTAGGTGCGGGGGGCACCTGTTCACATGATACAGAAACTAATATTTATTTACTGCTAAAGCTACTGATTTGACATACACAAAACCACCGAGGTGCTATTAAACAGTTATCTGTTTCTCACAGGGCCAAGAGGCTGAGGAGTTCACCCTGTCTATCCCAGTGGGTCAGTTTCTTACATTGACGTAAATAATTAATTTACTCTCTTAATTTCTATGCAGGTAAGTACTTAATCAATAATAACTCAATCAGAAGGAAAGAAAACAGAGTCCGTGGTGTTAGAGTTTCTAAGGGTTTTATTCCTCATAAAGGAATCAGGATATCATGTTCTGACCACCACAGGGGTGTCAGAAGGGATAGATGAGCGCGCTCTCGTTTATTGACATTACATAGCTTATATACTTGATTTACATCATAAGGTTCAATGTGAGAGGCGTAACAGCTGAGAGAAGACAAGATAACAGTATACACGTGGTACCAATACATCATCAAGAGGCGTAAACTAGGCGTGAACTAGAGGTGTGTGCTAGAAACGTCACTGACAGGTGACGCAAGTGGGTGGCACCAAGGGGTGGTGCTAACAGAATGTTGCAATGTCAGCAGAAATCGGAAGCTTGGATGCGCGCGCAGCTGCATGACGTGTGATTGACGGGGTGCAGGGGTCTTGACATTTACACTGACGGAAAGAGACAGAAGTCTGGCATGTCAGATCAACTTGTACTTCTATCATATCTGATATCTGATGTTTAGGAACTATACTATCTGGGCGGAAAGGTCTCTAGGGCAGAAGCTATTCTATGCTAACTGTGAATGCGTGTATGAGCGCCTGAGTGTCTACATGTGGAGCGTGGGGGCACGGGGCCTTCCATGGAAGCATGGCAACGGAGGCTATGAATTACTTGCATTAAGACAGGTCGGCCCTTTGGCTCTGCAGCTGGAGAGGATGTTTACAGGATCTAGTAGGCAGGAATGTATTCTCGGGGAGCGAAGCAGATAACTCGAAGGTTATAGTCAGTCTTGGCAGAAAGCAGGCTTGAGCTGAGCGCGAGGGGCCGCGCTGAATATAGGACATAGTTCATGAGTACGGAGGTAGCCTGGGCAGAGCCAGGAGCCACAAAAGAGGTTCAGATGGCAGGAATTCAGGGCCTACTCTGGCTAGAGCAGGAAAAAGTGAAAAGTGTACTACAAAAAGACGTTGGTATAGCATACTTAGGAACGGACTATATAATCCATTCATGGTGCGTCTGAAAGAGGACAAGTTGACGGTGGACGCAAATGTATTTGCGTCTTCATAACTGGCACAGGAGGGAAGTTACATGCACTTTAAGCTGGTACATGGAGTCGGTGGGGTACGCGCTAGGGAACACAACATGGCCAAAATCTAATTTTCCTCATTCCCTCCTTGTTCCCTACGGACCCTTCATGAAATATCGATCCTCATGAATCGATCAGTCTGTTCTTGTAACATCATTTGTTCTTCTTTCTTTCGGTTACGTTTTGGGTGAAAACTGGAATGTTCAATGCAAGAAGTGGCACACAGTCCACAGATCGCTGGCCCACACTGTAGGCACAGACAGCAACTGAATACTAGGACTAGGCCAATGCCTAGGAAGGATAGGATCTTCCATCCCCAAGCTGTTAACGTTGTCCAGAACCAACCGGACCAAGTCCAGGTGCCTGGATTCTGATGTATCTGATTTGCAATTTTATGAAGACGGGTGATGGCTTGATATACAGATGGTGCATTCTGTGGAATGAAAACACAGCAGCTTGACCCGATGACCTTACAGGCTCCACCTCTATCTGCCAAGATGACGTCAATTACAAGACGATTCTGAAGGACAACAACCCGCATAGCGGACTGCTCCTCTGTTAAGTTTCCTAAGGCGGAGGTAGTCTCATTTACTACAGCTTCAAGTGTTCTAGTTAATCTGCGTATTAATTTACTATTCTGGACAGGGCCTAAGAAGAAAAAGAATCCTTTATTAAAATCAGTGTACTGTTCCCATGCCGTTTCTGTGTAGTCGACAAGGGGGGCATCTCTTCTGGGTCTATTCTTTACTAGATTGCTATTTCTGTGGTAATCAGAAGGAGCTAGAAAAACGGGTGGCAAAAGGAATGCAATGTAACAGGTACCATCCCAATCTGGAGGTAGACGAATGTATGCGGTATGACCACACACAAAGTAGGAATGACTGATAGCTTTGAAGGATGACTTTCCATCGTCACTGAATTCGACCACAGTAGTGCATTTACTATGACCTAAGTGTACTGAACCTTTCTTCTTGATACATAATTCACCAGTGACTGGCAGTACTGACATAATAGGTAGAACTGGTGCGGTTTCGGATTCGACAGTAAGAATCATAAGGCTAATTGTGTAATTACCTAATCCATATACTTCATTTTCTAGATCAGTTCCTATTCTAATGGGGAGTCCCTCCTTATCCGGGTAACAGACGTCTAGTAGGACCAAGTTCAGGTTTCCCCAAACCCAACCCCCATCGAAAACAGCAATGTCGGGATCTAAAGAATTAATTATCTTAAACCATGCTCCGCAGGAGCCATTGTGAGTGAACGGATACGGAAAGAGAGGCAGTGCTCCCTTGTAATTCTGGTAGGGAGGGAGTCGGCCACATATCCAGCAATTTGTAGCATTGTTAGTTTGATGAGAATGATGTAACATACTAATGAATGTATTGTTGCGCAGCGCCAGTCTGTAGGAAAGCTCATGAGGAGGTAACTCACTAAAAGTGTATTCAGCAGAGACATTGTAAGCAGATTGTTCACGCTTGAAGATAGGATAGTATATAGATAACAAGATACTAGCAATGATTATTAATATACTGAGAAAAAACATAATTATTAGTGTCACTATGCAGTGACTACGAAGTGATTTGCAATATGTTCTTTTCTTTTCCTCTCTCTCTCTAACTCGATCTAGGGGATACATGTCAGAAACTATTTAACCGATTCACCTAGGGGAGGACTTAAACAATTAAACTGTCTGACTTGCTAGATCGTAACTTCATACGATATTGTTCTTGAGGAGTTTTTTCTCGTTTGGATTCGGAAAAGTCTTTGTCATCAGAGTCTTTGGTGGGGGTGGGTGTGTCTTGTTCCGGTTTCAGTCCTGGGAATGTTTTGATATGGCTTAGGTGGACCCACCCCTTTCTTCCTTCCAATTTGACTGCGGTCTTTGTTGTTAGAAGAACGGTCTTCGGAGACTTCCAGCGGGGCTCCAACGGACTTTTCCTGTCGAAGTTTCGGACTAAAACAACGTCACCGGGGCGGACATCATGCTCCTTCACATCGGTGTTGTCAGGGAAGGCAGCGGCAACCTGTGAACGACATGATTGGAGTGCAGACATCAAGGAGGCAAGGTAATCTGTCAACATATTAGAATCAACATCGGTTATCTTTTTAGGAATGGGCGTCCCCCACATATTCGGTGGTCTTCCAAAGACCACTTCGTACGGAGATAGCCCTGATCTCGAATGGGCGACCATTCTCATATAGAATAGTGCCACCGGCAGGGCGACTATCCAGTCGACCCCTTTGTCCTGACATATTTTGGCAAGGCGAATCTTTAATGTCTGATTATGCCTTTCTACAAGGCCTGCTGCTTCTGGATGTCGGACACAATGGAACTTCCACTGGTATCCCAATAACAAGGAAACTTCTTTCATTAGGGCAGACGAGAACGGCTGACCGTTATCTGAGTACACGACACGAGGCAAGCCGTACCGTGGGAAAAATTCACGAACCAACTGTTTGGCAGTGGTCGGAGCAGTGTAATCTGGGACTGGATATGCTTCGGTCCAGCGGGACAGAGCACAGACAACTACGAGAACATATTTAAATCCTCGACAACGGTCCATCTGGATATAATCCATCTGGAGGACTTCAAAAGGGTGATCGGGAGGATGAAATCCACCTTGCTCTACAGGGACACTTTTACCTGGATTGAACTGACAACAGATCATGCAAGTACGCACTTTCTGTTTTGCGGCTGCTCGTAAGTGTTTATTATTCCAGATATTTTGCAAACTGTCTAGCATTGCTTTCTCTCCTAAATGGGCAGGACTATGTGCTGTATTTATCATGACTTGAACCATAGAGTCAGGGAGAAACCATGTAGATTTTCCCTTCGTCATCCAACCCTGATCTGTCTGGATCCCTCCTAGTTCGATCCATTTCTTTATTTCGTCTGCAGTAGCGTGTGTCTGAATGTCAATAACATCTAGGGTGGGATCTCGGACTGTCATGCAGTTTGTCGGATCTGTTGTCTTGGTCGTGTCAGCTGTCTGAGTGTGAGTCAGTGCTGTATGTTTTGCTGTCTTATCTGCCAGGTCGTTACCCTGGGAAACAGAATCTGTGGCTTTAGTATGTGCTTTACACTTCATGACTGATATGGCTGAAGGCAGATGTATTGCTTCTAACAGTGCTTGAATGAGAGGACCGTGCTGGATCTTGGCCCCATGAGAGGTCAGGAAACCTCGTTCCTGCCAGAGCATACCAAAGTCGTGTACGACTCCGAACGCATAACGGGAATCTGTGTATATGTTAACATTTCTGTTCTTCGCTAGAATACAGGCTCGGGTCAGAGCGATGAGCTCTGCTGCTTGAGCAGACAGTGTATCAATACGATGTGTTTCTTTAACTTCAGTTTCAGTGGTCACGGCATATGCGGCCACTAACTCTCCTGTACTTGTTCTCATGCATGAACCATCCACATAAAGTGTCAGGTCTGGATTTGTCAGTGGAACATCTGTTAAATCTCGCCTGGGCTTTGTTACTGCATTAATAATCTCTATACAATCATGTGGAGCTGTATCTGTCATAACTGTAGGTAACAATGTTGCTGGATTCAAGATACTGCAGCGTCTGATTTCTATGTGTGGCTGGAATAATGTCAATTCGTAACCTGTCAATCGTGCTATAGTCAAGTGTTGAGTCTGGGTTCTGTTTAACAGAACCTCTACAGAATGTGGAACTTGTACTGTTAATTGATGACCTAAAACAATTGAATCGCTTTGTCTGATTGCTAACGCTGTTGCTGCTACTGACTTTAAGCATGCAGGGAGTGCCTGTGCTACTGAATCCAATGTACTTGAAAAATAAGCGCAGGGCTTATGTGAACCTGCTTGATCTTGAGTGAGGACAGACAATGCTGTACCATCACGTTCTGTAACAAAAAGTGTAAACGGTTTACTGTAGCATGGTGTCGCTAAAACTGGTGCTTGGCATAAAGCTTTCTTTAATTCCTCAAAGGCTTGTGTGTGTTCCTGAGTCCAAGGAAGGACAGTCGAAGTCGCTGCCTCCTGTGTCGTTAACTGGATGAGTGGTTTAGCTAGAAATGCATATTGAGGAATCCATTGTCTGCAGTACGAGGTGAGGCCTATGAAGGCCCGCACTTCTTTTTGTGACTGGGGTCGGGGCATGTTTACTATTAACTGAATGCGATCGGGAGTGAGCTGTCTCCCCACTTTGGACAGCAAGTGACCCAAGTACACAACTTGCTGAACACAGAATTGTAGCTTCGAAGGAGACACCTTGTGTCCCTTGTCGGCCAGAAAATGCAAAACTATCAGAGATGCTTGTTCACATTCGGGCTCACTTCGTGCGGTGATCAGCAGATCATCGACGTACTGTAGTAAAGCTGTATTAACTGGCATTTGAATACAATCTAGTTGTCTTTTCAGTGCTTGACTATAGATGCTGGGGCTTTCTGTAAATCCTTGAGGTGCGCGGGAAAATTTGAAACTTCGTCCATTTAAACTGAATCCGAAGAGATATTGGCTCTCCGGGTCAATGGGTACACTGAAGAAGGCGTTCTTGAGATCGATTACAGTAAAGAACGTTGCTTCTGAATCAATAGCAGTTAACAGGGTGGAGATATCGGGGACCACAGGATACTGTGGTACAATGCATTTGTTCAGTTCTCGAAGATCAATCACCAGCCGGTATACTGGCGGTGCATTGCGGTCTGTACGTTTAAGAATTGGAATGATGGGTGAATTACAGATATTGGAGTCGGTCTCTACAACCACTCCCTGGGCAATAAGCTCTTCAATGATTTTCAGTAAGGCCACTACAGCATCGGGTGGTAACTTGTATTGTCTGATTCTGGGTAGAACAACACCTGTCTTGAGTGTAACACGGTATGGTGTGATATGCATACAACCTACATCAGCTGGGCCTTTTGCCCATAAGTGATCTGGTACATTTTTCAATCTAACATCAAAATCACGTAGAACATAATGACCCTTGAAATCCCGTAGAAAGAGCCTGACTCCCTCCGGGGAACAGCAAATTACAGCTCCTAAAGCCTTTAGTGTTTTAATTCCTAACAGATTTTCGGGACATGATTTCGTAAGTAACAAATCTGTAACTCGAGATAATGGACCCACAGCTAGTGGTACTGGTTCTGATACCTCATTTACAATAGGCTGTCCTGAAAAACCAAGGGAAATATTCTGTGAGCCTGAGAGGGGTGCCCCTGGAACCTCATTATGGCTTATAGTAGTGCGACTTGCCCCTGTGTCAATTAAAAACTTTCTGTCTTTTCCTAATACTTGACTATGTACATAAGGACCTTCTTGATCTACAGGAATTTCAATAAGAGGCAAATCACTTTCCCTCCCTAGGCTGTTTCATGTATAACGCTGATAATCTGGATATGCCGACTGGGCATACTGGTACATTTGTTGTGAGACTTCTCTAGTTGCAGCAGCGGGCTGTGTCTGAGCATGCTGTGGCTGTGGTACTGCTACGGTCTGTACTGTATGGGACTGATCATGCATAGGCTGTGTATTCTGCATTGGCTGTTCGTTCTGCGAGGTCTGTTGATGGCCCTGTTCATGTCTAGGCGGACGCGGTCTTTCTTTAGTTTTACCTGTCTCGATGTTATGTTTCAGGACTGGACATTCATGTACGTAGTGACCTGGCTGCTTGCAATAATTACATGTCCCTTTAACGGGAGCGGCAGAATGATTTGTCTGGGCCCCACCTTTTCTATGACCCTCGGCTGGAATTGTCTGAGCTACTAACATTTTCATTTTCGTGTCTTTCATACGTTTCTGTTCCTGCTCTTGTTCTTCCCTAATTCTATTCTGGTGATATTGTAACATTTGTAACATCTGTGATGGCGTATTTGCCTGCCAAGTACTTTCAACCTTGTACACTCTATTTTTAACCAGTGGTAGGGCGTTCTCTACTAATTTTGTTACAAAAAGGTGTGGATATGACTCGCTACTTGTTTTTAGGCCACTATTGATAATGAAACATTTCTCGAATCTCGAATAAAAGTCACTAGTATCTTCATCTTGTTTCTGTTTGCAGGACGAGATTGCGTCCCAATCTTCCTTTCTAGTTGTCAATAATCTTGGCAGAACCTGTACTATTAAACCTGGTAATGCTTTAGTCAGATCCCCAAGGCCTAACCCTGGGACTCGTTTCTTTTCTTCGTCTTCTATCTCTGCCCATGCTATCTTTGACTCTCCCACTTCCCAATCCTTCTCCTTTAATTTCTCGTAAATGCCCGTGGGCAACAGTACTTTTAACATTTTCATAATATCATCATATGTGTAATCTCCCATCAATAACATGTCTTTAAGCTCTCTGTGAAAACCTGCCGGGTCTTTATCATGGCACGGAACTAACTTCTTCATCTCTAATAGTTCTAACTTAGTCAGTGGTGTGTGAACATACACACGTTTCAGGTTATTATCGGCACCCATAACTGGATGTACTTCTCGTAAGGGATTCTGGCTTTCAATGCCGCCCCCGCATTGCATGTGGTACATTTTTCTTTCTGGAGGCGGGGCGGGAACATATTCAGAGCTCAGGAAGGTGTTATACTTACGTCGTTGTTCTAGAATTATTTGTATTAATTTGGTACTAAAACCTCTCCATCTATCCATGATTAGTGCTTCTAAGGTTTCGTGTAAGGGACCTGGATCAGAATGATGGTTTCTGAACTTGATAAGGAGGTGCTGAATCATGTATACACCTGCTATTTTCTGCTCTTCCGGGGAAAGGTTCAAGAATGTCTGCACTAACGTGTCATCATTATATATGTCTGCGTTTTCGGCCCACAACACGGCCGACCGGGCTAGTTCCTGTTCATCCATAGAATTGAGTATATGATACCCTACTCGATCTCGAAGCCTTTTATCAGTTTCCTGGAACTGATGTTCAGAAGAATTCGGATTGGTTAAAGCGGAGAAAAGAACTCTCTTGCTCTCCGGACGGACACCTTTCCTAAGGTAGTTTCCCCTACCTACATACGCTATGATATCTGTAGACTTTTCTGATGTTTCATCTTCATCTTCCTCCCCGGAGGAAGTTTTATCAGTTTCTTCCTGATGTGCAGTTAATACTGCCTTTCTAATTTTCTGGGACATAGTGGCTATACAAGTTCCCTTGTCATGTTTCGCGTCTGCTATATTTTGGCCCCACTTGTTTAATGCGTCTAACTCACTTTGATCTGTCCCGGGCCTGTCTCGTTCTCTTATCACACAATTAATGAAGAATCGTAATATCTGTTTCTGAACGTCAACTTTCTGTTTATACATGGCAGCTTTGACACTGTCGGGGTCTTTCCCCGTCTGTATGAATTTGTATAGTCTGTCGAGAGCTTCCTGCATTCCTACATAGCATAGCAAGTTATCGGTGGCAGATCTTAAGCGCAGTGATGCTAATACCATCAGATCGTCTGTTCCGGGTACTGGATCATATCTGCAGAATGACATCCTATCTTTGAATGCGTCAAGCCGGGCTGAATAGGGAGACTGGAAAGGATTCTGTGTGTCCTTTAAATGCAATCTGTGTGTCGGTGGCGGGGTCCGTAGACCCGCTGTCGCACCTCCTGAGGCGGATGCTTGGGCATTATCTCTCCGCGGAGTCTGTATCTGGACTTGAATCTGTCTTTTAGTAAGATCGGGTAGTACTGGTTTCGGTAGATCCGTCTTAAGAACGGGGGGTGGCGGAGCTGGCGGAGCGGGAGGGGTCTGTTGCGGTACCGGTGGAGCTGGATCTGGGGGCGCAGTGCCCCCCCCATCCCTGTCAGTAGGCAGGGCACGAACAGGCATGTTGGTATAAGCTGGTGCTACATCCTCTAGATATGAATTCAGGAATATGTCTTTAGTAGTTTTATGCATTACTTTAGTTGGAACTAACGGTGTCGGTAAGTTTGTTGGTATCTCTGATTCAGTTTCGGGTGGGCCATCTGCTACGAGATACATACCGTTTACAAGATTATTTCGGGCACGGTCTATTTGTTCTGTTTTTACTCGGATCCCTTCAGTAACTAATTCGTTTTCTCGCTCTTTATCTGATTCTTTAAGTCTGTCTTCTCTACGGAGTGCTTTGTCCGCACGCTTACGTGATTCCTTACGCCAAAATTCTATGGCGTCCTTCTGAGATTGCCTAGCTTTCTTTTTCCATAATGCTTCTTCTACCCTCATGATGCACTCAGCATCCCACGTTCCAGTAACAGGCCATCTGTGTCTCTCGTCTAGGTGTTTGGTGTAATCGGCCCATAAATCTAGATATAATATGGCATCTATGCCGTGCTTTTGATACATAAAATTGCCTGGAGTGTCCCTAGGGGGGATAGGAATTTCTTCCTCTAGTAACCCTTTCCTAGTTCCGATCTGTTTTAACTTACTGAGAAACGGCATCCTGCTTACTTATTTACTGAACGCTAGATCTTTATTCCTTAATACTTTTTAACAGCTATATTGTATGGGAAAAACACAATAATACACGTTTAAACAGTCACAGTCATACCACGACATTAATTACATGAAAACATTGAAGACATAGCTAACTACCCCCTACACTGAATGTACCGCTCAACGGTACGGATACACTGCTGTAACAGTGCAGAAATTCGGAATCCTAGATATACTGCTAAACAGTACAGATACACTGCCTAAAAACAGTGCAGACCGGACTTGTGTACCCAAACCCGTCTAGATACGACCCAGCAATGGTACTCACCGGGAAGCACGGAAACAGAAGGCCTCGGAAAACTCGACTGGACTCGACTCGGAACTTCGGAAAACTTCGGAAAACTTCGGAAAACTGGTGGGCCTCTTCACACCTCGGACCTTGCTTCTCTCGGCTGGGCTCTGGTCGGGATCCTCCGCACTCCTCACCGCCTCGTCTGGGCACTGATCGCAGTCTTCGTCACCTCCGTGTGTCAGAGGGGGATGCAGGAAATCCTGCCAGTACACGTGTTGTCCGTCTAACTGATGGCAGGGGACACGGATTGCAACGCACCTTCCGGCGCGTGAGGTGGGGGAGGGGTCCCTGTTCGGGCGCCAAAATGACGTAAATAATTAATTTACTCTCTTAATTTCTATGCAGGTAAGTACTTAATCAATAATAACTCAATCAGAAGGAAAGAAAACAGAGTCCGTGGTGTTAGAGTTTCTAAGGGTTTTATTCCTCATAAAGGAATCAGGATATCATGTTCTGACCACCACAGGGGTGTCAGAAGGGATAGATGAGCGCGCTCTCGTTTATTGACATTACATAGCTTATATACTTGATTTACATCATAAGGTTCAATGTGAGAGGCGTAACAGCTGAGAGAAGACAAGATAACAGTATACACGTGGTACCAATACATCATCAAGAGGCGTAAACTAGGCGTGAACTAGAGGTGTGTGCTAGAAACGTCACTGACAGGTGACGCAAGTGGGTGGCACCAAGGGGTGGTGCTAACAGAATGTTGCAATGTCAGCAGAAATCGGAAGCTTGGATGCGCGCGCAGCTGCATGACGTGTGATTGACGGGGTGCAGGGGTCTTGACATTTACACTGACGGAAAGAGACAGAAGTCTGGCATGTCAGATCAACTTGTACTTCTATCATATCTGATATCTGATGTTTAGGAACTATACTATCTGGGCGGAAAGGTCTCTAGGGCAGAAGCTATTCTATGCTAACTGTGAATGCGTGTATGAGCGCCTGAGTGTCTACATGTGGAGCGTGGGGGCACGGGGCCTTCCATGGAAGCATGGCAACGGAGGCTATGAATTACTTGCATTAAGACAGGTCGGCCCTTTGGCTCTGCAGCTGGAGAGGATGTTTACAGGATCTAGTAGGCAGGAATGTATTCTCGGGGAGCGAAGCAGATAACTCGAAGGTTATAGTCAGTCTTGGCAGAAAGCAGGCTTGAGCTGAGCGCGAGGGGCCGCGCTGAATATAGGACATAGTTCATGAGTACGGAGGTAGCCTGGGCAGAGCCAGGAGCCACAAAAGAGGTTCAGATGGCAGGAATTCAGGGCCTACTCTGGCTAGAGCAGGAAAAAGTGAAAAGTGTACTACAAAAAGACGTTGGTATAGCATACTTAGGAACGGACTATATAATCCATTCATGGTGCGTCTGAAAGAGGACAAGTTGACGGTGGACGCAAATGTATTTGCGTCTTCATAACTGGCACAGGAGGGAAGTTACATGCACTTTAAGCTGGTACATGGAGTCGGTGGGGTACGCGCTAGGGAACACAACATGGCCAAAATCTAATTTTCCTCAACATACCAGGTTGGTATGTGCCCCCAGAAGTATTTACAATGTTAACTCCTGGCACAGGAAGATTTTAAGTGATAAGCACACCATTATAGTAAACCACCCAGAAGAGGACGATTGCAGTGTCTCACTCACCATAATTATACCAGGGATCTGCAAGGATTTAGAAGCCTCAGACATAACTTGAGGTGAGCCTCCTACCTTATTACTCATCACTGTAGGATAAACACAACACATTCCAAGGGATTCCTTCTGAAGAAGTGACACATTCTACACATGTGGGAGGTGGTGGAAACCTGGCAACAATGATTAATCCAAACTGTGCAATACATAATCCTAAATTATCAGTAGGATTGTCTGCTGCGGTAGACTCCATGCGTCACATCCTGTTTTAAAATTGGTAAGAATGCAAAACGTCAACAGAAATTGATGTAAAGGTATTTTCCACATTTCTTAGATAAACAACACCTATTCACACCTTCTAACAGTTAACATTGATGTACTGTTTGTAATTGAGCTTGTCAAATAGGCACCCCACAGTACCAATACGGGGCCAATGCTGTGCTCCCCCTAAACTATTATATTCAGCTAACACAATGAGCTGCTAAAAAAACCTGTGTACACACGTCCCCGCTCCCATCCAACATTGAACCTGATGTGTGAAAGACTTTTGGGGTCACAAACTCTGCGTTTGATAAGCCTGGACATTGCACAGGTATAAAATCAACTGACAAAAAAGTTCCATTCAGTTTTATGATTGTTGCAGAACAAGTCAAAACAAGAGGGCTAATAAGTAAGTAGAAAACAGGAAAATATTGAACATTTAAATTGAACAGCAAGTATCTCCAAACGATAGAGTAAAGCTCAAAACAGGATAATGTTCAATTACCCCGGAGAATTCTTGAGGACATGTTAGGCAAGAAATGCATGCTAAACTAAGTAATCTGATGTAAGGACATACTTGTTAGGTGGCAGGGGATGGCTGGGTCTGCTTGTGTCTGAGAGTGTGTATGCGTGTCTGTGTATCTGTGAGTGTGCATGTGTATCTGTGCGAGCGTGTTTGTTAAGAAGCTCTGAGAATGGCCCTGTCCATCCTTATTGGGAGGGAAGACTGTTCTATAATCCCTAACTCAAGCTACGCCACTGGATGCAAAAACACGACCCTACAGAGTATCAACCTTGTGAAATATACAGTCTAAACAAGGTTGGTCATTGCTGGCTGCTTCTGCATAAAACGCCATTGATAACTGTGGGGTGTTCATAAATATAACACATTGAGGGCAAGTCTCTAGCTGAAACAAGCATTTGCAATGCAATAGGTCTCGCATTAGGAAAGTTTGAGCTATTGGTCTTGTAAATGACAAATTATTTATTTATGTGTTGGTTTGGAAAATAGTGAATTGAATAGCTTTGCCATTTACAATGCCAATAGTTTTAACTTTCGCAAATGTGACACCTATAGCATTTGTAATGCAATATGTGTTGTATTTACGTGACTTAGATGTATTGATATTACAAATAAAAATGCCTTTTATTTTTTTAATAATTAATACTTAAGTTATTGTAATTTATATTGGCAATAGCTTTTGTAAATAACTTTTGTGAAGATTATGTTCATTGCATTTTATTGTGATGAAAATCCAGGAACAGAAGTGAACTATTAACATATTTTTGCGACATTTGTAATGAAGCTTGAAACATTGAGAGAACATATTTGAACCAGTTGTTGAATGGTTGCAAAGATTGATGCTGTAGTGACGCGGAGTGATGTTGTGGTGGCGACAAGTGATGCTGTGACGTTCAGTGATGCTGTGGTAGTGCATAGTGATGTTGTGGTACCCCTGAGTGATGCTCTGGTGGTGCTGAGTGATGCTGTGGTGATGCGATAGATAGAGAGAGTGAGTGTGATAGATAGATAGATAGATAGAGTGAGGGCGATAGATAGATAGAGTGAGGGCGATAGGTAGAGTGAGGGCGATAGATAGAGTGAGGGCGATAGATAGATAGATAGATAGATAGATAGATAGATAGATAGATAGATAGATAGATAGATAGATAGATAGATAGATAGATAGATAGATAGATAGATAGATAGATAGAGTGAGGGTGATAGAGAGATAGACAGATAGAAGGGTGATAGATAGATAGACAGATAAATAAAGTGTATTTATGTTGCATTGAGTAGAGTGTAAGTATGAGGCATGTAATTATATGGCACTGAGTGGTAATATGGAGAGTGTATATTGTTTTCAGTAAAGTGTAATTGTGTGCAGTGTAATTATGTGGCACTGAGTGGTATTTGGAGTGTATGTTGCATATAACTATGTGATTAAGGAACAGTGAGCAACCCAAAATACCCTTGAGGGCTTGGGTGAGTAAGTAGAAAGGTATAGGTGCCTTCAAGGGGATTTGTTTAACAAAATATAATTAAACGTGATTCAACTAACTCTTTAGGACAGGTCAATGCTCCTTATTCTTGAAAGGACCATTGACTTGTCCTAAAGAGTTAGTTGAATCACGTTTAATTATATTTGGTTAAACAAATCCCCTTGAAGGCACCTATACCTTTCTGCATATAACTATGTGGCACTGAGTGGTATTTGGAGTGTATGTTGCATTGAGTGCTGTGTAATTATGTGGCGTGTAATTATGTGGCACTGAGCGGTATTTGGAATGTATTTTGCATTGATTGCAGTGTAATTATGTGGCACTGAGTGGTATTTGGAGTGTATGTGGCATTGAGGGCAGTGTAATTATGTGGCGTGTAGTTATGTGGCACTGAGTGGTATTGTGTGGAGTGTCTGTTGCATTGAGTGCAGTGTAATTATGTGGCATGTAATTATGTGGCACTGAGTGGTATTTGGAGTGTATGTTGGATGGAGTGCAGTGTAAATGTGTGGCGTGTAATTACGTGGCACTGAGTGGTATTTGGAATGCACGTTGCATTGAGTGCAGAGTAATTATGTGGCGTTTAATTATGTGGCACTGAGTGGTATTTGGAGTGTATGTGGCATTGTGTGCAGTGTAATTATGTGGCGTGTAATTATGTGGCACTGAGTGTTATTTGGAGTGTATGTTGCATTGAGTGCAGTGTAATTACGTGGCGTGTAATTATGTTGCACTTAGTGGTATTTGGAGTGTATGTTGCCCTGAGCGCAGTGTAATTACGAAGCATATAATTATGTGGCATTGAGTGGTATTGTGTGGAGTGTCTGTTGCATTGAGTGCAGTGTAATTATGTGGCATGTAATTATGTGGCACTGAGTGGTAGTTGGAGTGTATGTTGCATTGAGTGCAGTGTAATTATGTAGCATATAATTATGTGGCACTGAGTGGTATTGTGTGGAGTGTGTGTTGCATTCAGTAGAGTCTAATTATGAGGCGTGTAATTATGTGGTACTGAGTGGTATTTGGAGTGTATGTTGCATTGTGTAGAGTGTAATTATGTTGCAAATAACTATATGACACTGAGATGTATTTGGAATGTATGTTGCATTGAGTGCTGTGTAAATATGTGGCGTGTAATTAGGTGGTACTGAGTGGTATTTGGAAAGTATGTTGCATTGAGTGCAGTGTAATTATGTGGCATGTAATTATGTTCAAAAAGTGAGGCTAGAGGGTCTCTAGTCTCATCCCTTGCCGGCACACATATTGTCGTCTTTCCTATGTGACAAAAGACTTCCACTCAATGTATTTTAGTTTACGTTTCTTTATGTTTCATTGCAGTTTAAACTCCAGTTTATCAAAATTGAGTCTTATATCATCAAGATCATTAAGAAAAGTATTTCTTTCAGGCAATGTCTTTGTGGTGTGTCCAATGCATTTCGGGCATTTACATCATGCCCTTCATCAGGGAATCGACACTAAAAACAATAAAGTAATCGGCCATTAGTATGGCTCTTGGCTATATAAACAGATATGCAAATTGAATAAACATTTGAATAAGTGTGGTCTTCTGAGTTATGTGGCACTGAGTGGTATTTGGAATGTATGTTGCATTGAGTGCAGTGTAATTATGTGGAGTGAAATTATGTGGCATTGAGTGGTATTTGAAGAGTATGTTGCATTGAGTGCAGTGTAATTATGTGGTGTGTAATTATGTGGCACTGAGTGGTATTTAGAGTGTATGTTGCGGTGAGCGCAGTGTAATTATGAAGCATATAATTATGTGGCACAGAGTGGTATTGTGTGGAGAGTGCATGTTGTATTCAGTAGACTGTAATTGTGTGGCGTGTAATTATGTGGCACTGAGTGGTATTGTTTGGAGTGTATGTTGCATGAGTGCAGTGTAATTATGCAGCATATAATTATGTAGCACTGAGTGGTATTGTGTGGAGTGTCTGTTGCATTCAGTAGAGTGTAAGTATGTGGTGTGTAATTATGGGGCACTGAGTAGTATTTGGAGTGTATGTTGCATTGTGTGCAGTGTAAATATGTGGCGTGTAATTAGGTGGTACTGAGTGGTATTTGGAAAGTATGTTGTAGTGAGTGCAGTGTAATTATGTGGCATGTAATTATGTGGCACTGAGTGGCATTTGGAATGTATGTTGCATTGAGTGCAGTGGAATTATGTGGAGTGAAATTGTGTGGCACTGAGTGGTATTTGAAGAGTATGTTGCATTGAGTGCAGTGTAATTATGTGGCGTGCAATTATGTGGCACTGAGTGGTATTTCAGGTGTATGCTCCATTGCAGAGTGTGTGAGGGTGCTGAGTGTGAGGGAATGGTGGAATGCTGCGCTTTAGATGAATATGTTTAAAAGTAAAGTGTGCCATACTGCGATTGCTACAATAGTTATTTGTGGATGTGTTAACAATTAATGTGTGCACTGATGGCTGGTGGTGTGTGTGCCTGGTGAAAGCGTGCACTGACGGCTGGTGGTGTGTGTGGGCCTGGCCGGCTGGTGGTGTGTGTGCCTGGTGGAAGCATGCACTGATGGCTGGTGGTGTGTGTGCCTGGTGAAAGCATGCACTGACGGCTGGTGGTGTGTGTGCCTGGTGAAAGCGTGCACTGATGGCTGGCGGTGTGTGTGTCAGTGTGCCTTGTGAAAGCATGCACTGACAGCTGGTGGTTTGTGCCTGGTGTAAGCGTGCACTGATGGCTGGTGCTGTGTGTCTGCCTGGCCGGCTGGTGCTGTGTGTGCCTGGTGGAAGCATGCACTGATGGCTGGTGGTGTGTGCCTGGTGAAAGCGTGCCCTGACGACTGATGGTGTCTGTGCCCGGTGAAAGTGTGCACTGACGTCCGGTGGTGTGTATGCCTGGTGAAAACGTGCACTGATGGCTGGTGGTGTGTGTGTGTGCCTTTTGAAAGCATGCACTGATGGCTGTTGCTGTGTGTGTGCCTGGCCGGCTGGTGCTATGTGTGCCTGGTGGAAGCATGCACTGATGGCTGGTGGTGTGTGCCTGGTGAAAGCGCGCACTGACGGCTGGTGGTGTGTGTGCCTGCTTAAAGCGTGCACTGGCATCTGGTGGTGTGTGCCTGGAGAAATTGTGCACTGATGGCTGCTGGTGTTTGTGCCTGGTGAAAGCGTGCACTGACTGCTGGTGGTGTTTGTGCCCGGTGACAGCGTGCACTGATGGCTGGTGGTGTGTGTGTGTGCCTGGTGAAAGCGTGCACTGATGGCTGGTGGTGTGTGTGTGTGTGTGTGCCTGGTGAAAGGGTGCACTGATGGCTGGTGGTGTGTGGGTATGCCTGGTGAAAGTGTGCACTGATGTCTGGTGGTGTGTGTATGTGCCTGGTGAAAGCGTGCACTGATGGCTGGTGATGTGTGTGTGCCTGGTGAAAGCATGCACTGATGGCTGGTGGTGTGTGTGTGCCTCTGATGGCCGGTGGTGTGTATGCCTGGTGAATGCGTGCACTGATGGCTGATGGTGTCTGTGCCTGGTGAGAGTGTGCACTGACGGCCGGTGGTGTGTATGCCTGGTGAATGCGTGCACTGATGGCTGGTGGTGTGTGTGTGTGTGCCTGGTTAAAGCGTGCACTGATGGCTGGTGGTGTGTGTGTGTGCCAGGTGAAAGGTAGAAGGAAGCGCTATGGACTGCGTGTGAAATCCAAGAAAGAGTTCAGAATGCAAAGGCAGAGGGCAGCTCGGGTTACAAGCTGCCTTTGAAGAAGATCAGGCAGCACTGGGCAACCATGCCAACATTCCAAGGAGCAGACGGTCGTTCACGTTAGAAGTGTGATGCCCCGAGGACATATGGCACTGTGAGGAGCCTGGGAGACACACGTAGACGCTAAGTGCCTGAGGAGATAAGGAGCGGAAGGAATTCCTTTGAAGTGTGATGCTGAGGCTCGGGAGAAAAGCGCGTGCACGGGCACATGCACTGTGCGTTATCCGTCTCCCAAAGCCCTTGGTTTTAAGAGTTGGTTTCATCACAATAGTTTCGAGTAATAGATTACTCGACCTAAACAGCAGTTTGCGATCAGAAACTCATTTTGCAAAGAGATCAATGTACTAATAGGTTAGCTCCCAAAGTTAAGATTCAGAAGGACTTCAAATTCGACGGACATATTTAATATTCATTATCCAGGTCACAATTTGCAATTCAATCCAATCAGTCACAATGGCAGGGATGGTGGCCTATAGGAGCCAGCAGACTACCTTTTCGTTGATCATTTTTAGGTCTCGCATAGGGCAGCGTATGCGCTGCCTCTATGAGGCATCAAGTAATTAGTATTAAGGGTGAAACTCCACCCATTGCTTTTTTTTCGTTTTGTCCCTTACCATTGGTTTAAATCTGGCATTGCTGTTTTAAATTTTCTCATTATTGGCTGGTGGGCCGGTGCGTCACTTCCGTTTTCGGAGGAAGCAGCATCGACCAACTACATTTCCCTGATGCTGCAGGCCAGTATCTTTCAATTGTAGAGACTACTTTGTTGTTACCTGGTGCCTCCTCTCACGCCCGGACAAGACCAGGACGCACTTGGGCCCACAGTAGGTCTTTTTTCAGCTTTGCTCCCTCCAGAGCAGCCGGTGTATTAGTGACTGTGAGACAACTTCTGCCGCTCGCGCATTACTCGGTGTTCCGGACCACTCCTGCCCCCTGTGCTGGACAGTATCTTGAGGAGCCAACCTGCACCCAACATGTTGCTGAGAAACATTGTAGAAAGATTCGGGTTGGTCGCAGAGCAGGATCTGTGCCTGTTAACTTTAAGCGCGAAGCGCTCGCGGCGCCAATGCTTCAATCAATCAATCAATCAATCAACAACATTTTTAAAGCGCGCTACTCACCTGCTAGGGTCTCAAGGCCGTGGGAGGAGGGGGGGGGGAGCCACTACTGCTCGAACAGCCAGGTCTTGAGTTGTTTCCTGAAGGAGAGTTGGTCCTGGGTCAGCCGTAGGTGGGTGGGGAGGGAGTTCCATGTCTTGGCCGCCAGGTAGGAGAAGGATCTTCCTCCGGCGGTGGCTCTGCGAAAACGTGGGATGGTGGCAAGGGCGAGGCTGGCGGATCGGAGCTGGCATGTGGGTGCGTAGAACGTGAGGCGGCTGTTGAGGTATTTGGAGCCCATGTCATGGAGAGCCTTGTGTGCGTGGTTGAGGAGTCTGAACGTGATCCTCTTGCTGACGGGGAGCCAGTGCAGGTCTCTCAGATGGGCAGAGATGTGGCTATGACTGGGGATGTCCAGGATGAGTCGTGCAGAAGCGTTCTGTATGTGCTGGAGTCTTTTCTGTAGTTTGGCTGTGGTTCCAGCGTAGAGGGTGTTCCCGTAGTCCAGCCGGCTGGTGACGAGGGCCTGAGTGACCGTCTTCCTGGTTTCGGTGGGGATCCACTGGAAGATCATTCGGAGCATGCGCAGGGTGTTGAAACATGATGACGAGACGACGTTGACTTGCTTGGTCATCATGAGGGAGGAGTCCAGGATGAAGCCCAGGTTGCGTGCATGGTCCGTGGGCTTGGGGGCGGTGCCCAGTGCAGGGGGCCACCAGGAGTCGTTCCAGGCAGAGGGGGGTGGTCCCAGGATGAGGACTTCCGTCTTGTCTGAGTTCAACTTCAGATGGCTGAGCTTCATCCATTCCGCGACGTCTTTCATTCCTTCCTGGAGGCTGGCTCTGGCGGCCGCGGGGTCGTTGGTGAGGGAGAGGATCAGCTGGGTGTCGTCGGCATTGGAGATGATGTTTAGGTTGTGATGGCGTGCGATGGCTGCGAGGGGGCTCATGTAGACGTTGAAAAGGGTGGGGCTGAGCGAGGATCCTTGAGGAACTCCGGAGATGATTTCGGTGGCCGCGGATCAGAAGGGGGGAGGCGGACCCTCTGGGTTCTTCCAGAGAGGAACGAGATGATCCACTTCAGGGCCTTCCCTTGGATTTGATGATGGAGTCGGCTTTGTTAAAGATGTGGTGTGGACAGGGGTCGGTTGCTGAGATGCTGTATTAGTGTGCGGTGGCATACGGTGTTGAAGGCAGCTGAGAGGTCCTGGAGGATGAGGGCAGCTGTTTCCCCATTGTCGAGCAGAGACCTGATGTCGTCGGTAGCTGCGATGAGGGCGGTCTCGGTGCTGTGGTTTGCTCGGAAGCCGGACTGCGATGGGTCGAGGGATCCGTTAGTTTCGAGGAAGGCGGAGAGTTGTTTGTTGACGGTCTTCTCGATGACTTTGGCAGGAAAAGGGAGGAGAGAGATGGGGCGGAAGTTCTTGAGGTCCATGGGGTCCGTGGTGGGTTTCTTCAGGAGGGCGCGGAGCTCGGCATGTTTCCAGCTCTCCGGGAAGGTGGCGACTGCAAAGGAGCTGTTCATGATGTCCCGGAGCTGGGGTGCGATGATGGAGTCGGCTTTGTTAAAGATGTGGTGTGGACAGGGGTCGGTTGGGGAGCCGGAGTGGATGGTGTTCATTATGCGGGTGGTGTCTTCGGTGCTGACCGAGGTTCAGGTGCAGAGGGTGATGGTGGGGGGTGTTGGTTTGGTGGTTGGGTGCGTGGTCTGTGCGCCGAAGCTGTTGTGTATGTCGCCGATCTTGCGGTGGAAGAACGAGGCGAGTGAGTCACAGAGGTCTTGCGAGGGTGTGATGTCGTTGTTGCAGGCGCTGGGGTTGAAGAGTTATTTAACGATGCTGAAGAGTTCCTTGCTGTTGTGGGTGTTGTTGTCTAGTCGTTCTCTGAATGTTATCCTTTTGGTGGTTCGGATCAACTGGTGGTGTTTGCGGATGGCGTTCCTGAGGGCTGTCATGTTTTCTGTTGACTTGTCGTGGCGCCAGGCTTTCTCGAGGGTACGGCAGGATTTCTTGGAGTTTTTGAGGTCGTTGGTGAACCATTAGGCTTTCTTGCTGCCGGTTCTGCTGGGAGGTTTCTTCAGTGGTCTAAGGTCATTGGCGCAGTTGGTGAGCCACTGTGTGAGGTTGCGGGCTGCTTCGTTGGGGTCTGTCGTGTTGGTGGGAGGGTTCTGGCTGAGGGAGGTGGTGAGCTGGTCGGCGGTGACCTTGCTCCAGCTTCTTCGGGGCGCCTGTTGCGGGTGGTGGTGGGTCGTGGTTCTCCTGAAGTTGAAATGGATGCAGCTGTGATCTGTCCAGTGTAGTCCGGTGGCGTGGCTGAAGGAGATGTGGTTGCTGGAGGAGAAGACGGGGTCAAGCGTGTGGCCGGCGTAGTGGGTGGGGGTGTTCACCAGTTGCTTGAGTCCGAGGTTGGCGAGGTTGTCCAGCAGGGTGGTGGTGTTGTTGTCGTTGTTGTTTTCCAGGTGGAAGTTGAGGTCCCCTAGGAGTATGTAGTCTGAGGAGGTGAGGGCGTGCGGGCTGATGAAGTCTGCGATGGCTCCGCTGAATTGTGTGCGTGGTACCGGGGGTCTGTAGATGAGGGTGCCTCTGAGGGTGGTCTTGGGGTCGGTGTGTATCTGGAAATGAAGGTGCTCGGCGGCGGTTAGGGTGTCGTCGGAGTTGGTCGTGATGCAGATGGTGTTTCTGTGGACGATGGCGATGCCTCCTCCGGTTTGGTTGATGCGGTCCCTCCGAGTGATCTTGTAGCCGTCCGGAATGGCTATGGCGATGTCGGGGGCTGAGGCGGCGTTCATCCAGGTTACTGTGAGGAAGGCGATGTCTGGTGATGTTGTGTCGAGGAGGTTCCAGAGTTCGACAGTGTGCCTGTGGACGGAGCGGGTGTTGAGCAGGATGCACTTGAGGTGATTGTTGCTGGTGTCTGGCCTGGCCGGTGCGGTGCAGGTTCGGAGGCAGGTGAATCTGCAGGCTTCGCATATGAAGGGTCCGTGGGTGCGTTTCGTGTGGCTCGGTGGCAGGCGGGGGATCGGGCGGTGTTGAGTGCGTGGAGGGTGGCAGCGTCGTAGTTTGTTCGGGTGGGCTGGCATCGTCGAGGGCCAGGGGTCCTGGCGCTGGGCGTGGTCCAGGCAAGGACGGGCGTAGACGGGCTTAACTTTGACGCGCCATTGGCGCGCAATCGGCGCGCCCGCTGCGCGTGCACGCTGCACGTACGTGTGGACTCCGCCATAAATGGCGAAGTGGGAGGGAGTGGCAGCTGGGAGGCGGGAGCGGGGCGGTAAATGGGAAGGGGGCACAGAGGCGAATGGGGCAGGGCCGCATGGGAGCAGCGGCGGGGAGCAGGGGGAGAAGAGCAGGAAAAACGGAGGCAATGGGGCAAAAACAAGAACAAAGCAACAAGTCACGGGTGGCAAATATAGGCAAATACAGGCACAAAAACACAAAGCAAGCCCAGAATCCTCTGCTGCAGGAGCAGCGGCGATTCACGGGCAGAAAACGTACAGACTACTAGACCCAGAATCCTCAGCTGCGGGGCAGCAGCGAACTTGCGGCAGTAGCGGCAGTAGCGGGGGGAGCTGGGGCACACTCACGGGGAGTCGCGCAGTGTTATGTTATGTTATGTTATTTTTATTTGTACCGCGCACAGCTGCCCCAGCAAAGGGGCGTCCTGGCGCTTTGAGAAGGTAAACACAACACAGCATTAAAAGCGGGCAGAAAGGAGAAGAGACACAACAGATGAGCTAAACAAATAAAAAGGTCTTGATAGCCCGTCTAAACTGAAGGAGCTCATCGATGGCCCGGATTTGTGGAGGAAGAGAATTCCACCAGCTCGCCGCCAGGACTAGAAAGGAGCGGCCACCAACTCTGCTCAACTTAAAACGCGGGACCACTACTAAGTTCTGGCCTAACGATCTAAGAGTGCGAGAGGGGACATAGGGGATCAGCAGTTTCTCCAAGATTTGTGGGGATGTACGCTTGAGGATTTTAAATGCAAGGCAGAGAACCTTGAATCTAATCCTCTGCTGCAAAGGGAGCCAGTGGAGAGAGTGCAGGGCATTGGACACCGAGCACCGCCTAGGCAGACCTGTCACCAGTCGGGCCGCAGTGTTTTGAACGCTCTGGAGCTGCAAAAGTTCTGACTGGTTAACCCCCGCCAGTAGGGAGCTGGCATAGTCCAGCCTGGACAGCACTGATTCTTGGACCACCAGCTGTCTTGTGGGTGCATCAAAGAATTTGAGGATGGGTCGAAGTCCTCTGATGATGCCATAGCAAGAAGCCGCCACCTTCTTGGTATGACAGATGAAACTCAGAGAAGGATCAAGCCACACCCCCAGGTTTTTTCTCTCTGCCGCTGGGAGGGGAGTCACACCCAACTCCAAAGGCCACCATTTGTCACCCCACAAAGCCACCTGTTTACCAACCACCATAATCTCCGTCTTCTTGGTGTTTAACTGGAGACAGTTGGAGTTCATCCAGTTAGCCACTTCCCGCAGACCCTCACAGAACTTGGGAGCCTCCAGATCTGAGTCCCCACTCAGTGTGACCGCCAGCTGCATGTCATCTGCGTAAGAGACCATGGTCAGGCCCCACCGCTTGACGACCGCAGCCAACGGTCTCACAGTGTGTGGAGCTACCGGCCCTGAAGCAGGGTCAAGGGTCAAAGCTCACCACTGCGTGGACTCCGCCATAAACGACCAATTGGGAGGGAGAAGCAGCTGGGAGGCGGGAGCGGGCGGCAGATAGGAAGGGGGCACAGAGGAGAAAGGGGTAGGGTCGCAGGGGAGCAGCGGCGGGGAGCAGAGAGCGGGGGGAGAAGAGCGGGAAAAACTGAGGCGATGGGGCGAAAACAAGAACAAAGCAACAAGTCACAGATGGCAAATATAATGCTTGTTTAAGTGGGTGACAGATCGCTGACGATGCCATGGTTTCTTTGCCAGGCGCTCGCATGTCCGGCACAGCTTTGCACCCTGCACATCCTCAGTGTGATTGCAGTGCTTCTTAGGGCAGCAGAGCACTTCATGCTGCTGCCCCAGAATAACCTCATATTAAGTCGGCGCGAGGCCAGCAGGACTCAGAAATCCTCGCTCATTCAAGGTAAGACGCGTCGCTTGGGTCATTTTTGCACCATTTTACTGCTTCTCGCATGTGTTAAGATGCGCTGCTACCACGCACAAGAGTTATTTTCACAGAATGAGCATTGCACTCAGCCACCTATATATGACACTACATTTCCCGTGATCACTGGCGTAGCTAAGGGGAGCAGGGGGGGGCGGTCCGCCCCAGGTAGCACTATTTTTGAGGCAGCAGCCTTTATAATTTATTTGGAGACACTGACAGAGTGTCCCCAAATAAATTATAAACACCGCCATCATGGGCCATCACTGTTGGCCGCAGATGTACAGTGCACCCCCACACACACTTGCGGCTGTGACTGTCTGTTGCAAAAACCGCAAGAATGGGAGCAGTCGGCAGATGCTGGTGACAGCTGCGGCCCCCATGTAATGGAGAGCTGCGGGCGGCTCAGGCTGGAAACAGTGGATTAGCTGGCTGGGCGCGGCTGGGACGACGGCGTGGCCCCTGTGCATCGGCAGCCTGTGATTGGGTTGCCGAGGCAGGGAGGCCTAACTGTTTGTTGATTGGCCCCATAATTGCAGCGAGATGGAAGATGGGCTGCAGACCCAGGTGAGGCATCCTGCTTGACAGAGGCAGCCTCAATGATGCCCTGGGTGGCCGCCAGGCCGCCATTGCATTGCCACAGTCGGGGTCCGAGTTGGTTTACGGTGGCCGGCCACCATCAGCACGACCATCTCGATGCAGCAAAAAAGTAAGTGTCCAGCCTAGCGCCTGATCTGACACACAGGCACTTTAGCCACATTCAGTAAAGACATATACGCCTTTATTTGTGTTAATATTAGTAATGTGTTTAAGTTAATTTTGCGTAGCGTGGCCTATGGTGTATCACAAATACTGCAACAATGTGTCCAGCATTTGCCCAATGGCAAGAGAGGGCTTATGATAATAGGGCGGGCTGCCCACGGTGCGAGGGCGGATGTTATCAGTTTCTTTACATTTGGCTGGAGTGGAACTCCCCGCTGCTCGAACCGCAGGCCAGTATTGCATGCTGCAGCTTCTCATCAAGGTGCCATTCGAATCCAGAATGGAGTTGGACCGTGGTTGTTGCAGAGCTGAAGAGAGTTAGCTGGTGCCTGCAACCTTTCATAATGATGCCAAGCAAGTCTAGACCGTGGCTGTAGGAATCGAGTTTGGGGCCTGCGCATCCTCTCATCAGCCGGCCCCAGTACCATGGCTCGCTCTACCAGAGTCTACCTACAGGTAAAGTAAATCCTAATTATATTTTCAGCGTAATGATCATGTGTGCTAAGAGCTTGTTATAGCTCTGCTCTTCCCCTGTCTCACAGTGTCCGGTGCCACCAGTTTGACCCCGAGACAGAAGGCAAAGTCTTGAGATCAGTCTGTTTAAATTATCTGACTGATCTGATGGGATTAAGACCCCTCATGGTATGGAGGTCAATATGGGCTAAAGAAGAGACTACTTTTTCTAGGAAGATTATCACCGATTGTTTGAAGTTGGACAAAGTCCTTAAGATTCCCTGGCTAAGCTATGTCTCTTCTACTTATGGCAAGGTATTTAATTTTGACATCATTAAGGATCCCTATTGTGCCGTTACTGTATCGAAAAAGGAACTTAAAGATGTTTTCATCCAAACTAAGTCTGATATGCGTAGGGTAAAGTGTACTACCATGTCTACCTATGTATTTTATCACACCACTAAACCTGAAGGAAAGGGCATGCCTATGTACTTAAAATTCATAACCAAGCAGTCCCATCAGTTTGTTCTGACACGACTCAGACTTGGTATAGTACATAATTTAGTTGCCTTCTCTGAGATGAAACTTCCTAGCCATTCCCCCTGTCCTTGTGATGGTCAGACTAGGCAAAGTACTCGGCACTTCATGCTTATTTGTCCACTCTATATGCATCTTCGCCGTCTCTATCTCAGACCTATGTTTTTAAGATTATCAGTGTATACTATTACCCAAGCCATGGAATTATTATTTGCACTTGACTCTGCAGACACCTGTTTTTTTACTGCTACTTTTATTACTCAAAGCCATTTCTCATAGGAAAAGTCTGGTGTTTTAAATCTTCCGAAATTCTTCTTTTCTGAGCTATTGTTTTATTATAATGTTTGTATTGTGTTTTATTGTACGCTTTTGTGATTGTTTTTAACAGTCGAATAAAGCTTGAAATTGAAATTGAAAGTCTAGACCGTGGCTGTAGGAATCGAGTTTGGGGCATGCGCATCCTCTCATCAGCCGGCCCCAGTACCATGGCTCGCTCTACCAGAGTCTACCTACAGGTAAAGTAAATCCTAATTATATTTTCGAGCGTAATGATCATGTGTGCTAAGAGCTTGTTATAGCTCTGCTCTTCCCCTGTCTCACAGTGTCCGGTGCCACCAGTTTGACCCCGAGACAGAAGGCAAAGTCTTGAGATCAGCCCGTTCTTCACCAGGCCTCGGGCTCTGTAAAAGCATTCTGAGTAGGGCTAGCAACTCTGGTCCACACGGCGTGACCCCAGATAGTGCACTGTGTGCTAGCCAGCCTGGACAGGGTCAGCGCCATTGACTGGCACTGGGGTGTTTTAATTTTAACTCAAAATCCTGGAAGTAATTGCTGAATGAATCTAAAGAAAACAGCTGCTTGAGTCAGGTTGACACGTGCTGCCCACAAGATGTTTTTGGCGCGATAGAGCCAAGCTACACAGTTGACTTCATTGGGGGCTCCGAAGCAAATATGTGCTTTTTTCCGCAGCCCCCCTTCCCCACCCGCTATCGTCCATGGGTGGCAATCTGAGGGATAGCCCCGGGCGCCAGAAGCTCTAGCTACGCCCATGCCCATGATGCAGATCAAACGCTATCAGTAACGCGCCTCTGGTAGGTAATTGGCCTCGCAGCACAGAGGTTGCTGCAGCAGAGACCAGGCCATGAAACCACTTTTCTCTTTTTACATTAGGAAGACCATTAATATGGGTTCCCCTTATGCAAATGGAGGTTGCTATTTTACTGCACTAACACAGCAGCGAAGTAATAGGTGTATATTTGCCCTCCGTGCAGAGCCCATGCTCGTGCTCATACTTGCCCGCTGTGCTACAAAGGTGCTTTCGCCAGCAACAAGTAGCCCCGCAGTGAGTCACGCTACTTGTTTTCCGTGTGCTTCTTTCCCTCCCACCGCGCTAAACTCACGGCCATTTGTTCCACCCCCTCCGTGGCCTCTCACCTGCCCATCACTTTTCGCCCTTGTCTACTTGCATTTCACTTTCAAGCTTGTACGTGTATCTTAACGATGGGTTTTGTGCACACTTGTCCCAAATCACACAAAAACCGTGTAGTGATTTACCACCTATTCTCTACATGCAATTGTATTTTCTCTAATGTTAGCATGCGTGCCTTTGCTTTTTACCATGTATGTGTGTATATGAATGCATCTCTGTGCGCAACCACTAGCTTTACTACCCAGAACACACATGTGAAATGTGTCAGCGTTTAGTAGGAGATGCCTATGTATGCACGTGCCTGTTGGCACCGCGACAACAATGTGAACTGCTTGTTTGATTGGCACTACCTTGCTGGTCAATGCACAGCACTATCCATTGTTATGCACATGCACATCACTGAGGTGTTGACAGCATGGAGGAGTGTGCACTACTCTGTGGGTGTTGTATAGGGCACCTCATTTGTGTGTGCATGTCTCTGCTAAGTATGGGCCTCACGCAGGACTGCACACGTTATAGTGCCAATATCGTCCCACTCACCAGCCCGCTCACAGTAACATGCATGGCGCAGAAATAAGCAGACAAGACAACTTTTTTGTTGGAGAAAAGTAGCTGCAGTTTTATTAGCATATACACATGCCAACAAGGTGGTTTATCTTACAGGCGATCCAAAGGCAAGCCGCCCCTCGCGACTTACCACCTGATGGGCCAAATTGCAACGTGGCCTTAGCCAATCGTTGCTTAGCGGTTGTGGTGAGGAGATAGCCCCTCCCAATTCCGGTGAACCATTGGTCCACCCTCTTGCTCACGCCCCACCCCTACGAGGGGCGGAGCGTTCAAGCAACCCCCGGTTGTACAGGTTTCCAACCGCCCGTAGGATAGCGGGGCGCCGTCGCACCCCCAGGGTCCACCGCACAGACTTCCTGGGGATATTAGGCCTCAACATCCTTTGTGCTCCTGAAGAGGGTACTCCCGGGTACCTTTCCGCCTCTGGATCGCCCTGTAACTCCGCCTGCAACACAAAAGAGAAAGATTAGAAGACATTTCCCTCCCACCCTGAAAGCGCCAGGTATGCGGTAGGGAGGGAAACGGCGTCAGGGTGAGGGGACAGCGGACCGAGAGGCCGCTCAGTGGGCGGGGGAGGAAATATATACTCTCCCCCGCCCACCCCAGACCAGAAGTGACGCGTGGGACCCACTTGGAACTCGTAGCGCTGGGCTGCCCCGTGTGCCATCTTGTGGCACTAAGGGGGCCGCCCTCCTATTAGTGTCCCCTGCGGGGACGTGTCGGTCGGCCGCATAGTGCCAATATCGGCCTCACGGATATCCAAAATCTCGTACAGTCCTCACACAGAAAGAGCATCGAGGCGAACATGCGTTTAATACAGAGAGACAACCGACCAGACAGGACAAAATCACTATCTAAAGAGGAAACGTTGGCCTTAATCCGAACATATGACCTATCGGACCACAAGGAGGAAGAGAGAATCCAAACAGTCCCGCTAGACGTTAACAGAACAGTGAAGAAAAACGAGAGAACTTCCAACCCCCACAATTTACAGCACATACAGCTAACACCAAACGAAGCGGAAAATGTGATCGCCAGTAAAAAAGAAAAACACCTATCCTGTCTATTACTCAACTGCCGGTCAGCTACCAAACATGCATCGGACATAGCGGACCTCATCCTCAACAAGGACATCGACCTGGCAATCCTTACAGAAACTTGGCTTACGGAATCCTCATCCCCAACCATGGATCTATTGATACCACCGCAATTCAACGTTCTCAGACTGGACAGACACGGAAAGCTAGGGGGAGGGATAGCATGCATTCATCGATCTGACATAGAGGTTAAACAAATTCAGGCCGACCCGCTGGAATCATGTGAGTATCTTGGTCTTAACATAAGATCATCCAACACTCAATGGTGCAACCTGCATACTTTCTATCACCCACCAGGAGATAACACAAAATTTATAGCAGAGTTAATGGAGATCATAACAGCCAACTCGAATGACGCTGCCAATAACATATTCCTAGGCGACTTCAACCTGCATTGGGAGAACTGCAATGACAAACTGGTCAACATGCTTAAAGGTTTCCTCACTGAACTAAACCTCAACCAAGCGTGCACACTGCCCACACATTCGAAAGGAGGGACGTTAGACTGGATAATCTCAAGAAACAAAGCTGCAACAATCCACTCCATAACTCCATGTGACTGGTCGGATCATCACGCCATAACTTTCATGATACCCGCAACGAGAAAAGGTAGAACCAGACAACCTATCAAGACCAAAAAATGGACTCGAGACACAAAAGAAACAAATATGGAACTACTGGTCAAGAGCTGTGAAAGAGACTTAAAGCCACCCAACGATATGGAAACAGTTAACGAACTGACGGAACACTACATAACAACTGTCGAAAATATCGTTAATAACACCATGCCACTAAAATTGAAACGAATCTCAGAAAAGACTAAAAACCCATGGTTTAACGAAAGACTAAATGAAGATAGACGCAAATTGAGAATGGCCGAAAGAAAATGGAGGCAACACCCATCAACTCCTGAACTGGAAGCCCTCAGAAAAACAAGGAAACAATATAATAAAAAGATCATCAACTCAAAAAAGGAATTTATAAGAGAAGAACTGGATAATGCCAAAAACAGGCCACGAAAACTATTTGAAATCCTAAAGGAGCAATCAAACAAACTAGCCAAAACAGTGCAAGAACACTCAAAAACATCTCTAAGCTGTGATGATTTCTCCACATTTTTCATGGAAAAGGCCAAAGCACTCGAAATAGAGCTTAAAGACTCGGCATTAAACCTTCCCAACGAACCTAGGGCTACTAACGATGCCAACTCTACAACAGATTGCACTAAGGCAAAAAACAAGGCAAGCTGGGAAACATTTGAACTATACGACCAACACATGATTGCCAAGGTGCTCTCAGGAATCAAACCTAACAACCACCACCAAGACCCTCTACCGGCAAAATGCGTAAAAGAAATCAATCACATCTTGATTCCAATATGGACCGAAATAGTAAATGCGTCACTGTCACAAGGGATCCTTCCAGACTGCCTAAAAATAGGTCAAGTCGTTCCCATAATCAAAAAACCCACAGCAGATACATCAGATCCAAATAACTTTCGCCCAGTGACCAACATCCCTTTACTGGCCAAGTTGACTGAGAAATGTGTGCAGAACCAATTGTGCCAACACATCAACAAATTCTCCCTGTTAGATGAATGCCAATCAGGATTCAGAGCAGGGCACAGCACTGAAACAGCGATTCTCCACATTACTGATGACGCATTACAGGCCCTTGACCAAAATCAAGCATGCTTACTGATCCTCCTGGACTTGTCATCGGCATTTGATACGGTAAATCATGAAGCATTACTGGCCAGGCTACGGGACAGGATGGGAATATCAGGAACAGTGCTGAAATGGTTCGAGTCCTTTCTACAGAATAGAACACAGCGCTTCCTGGTTAACCAATCAATCTCCCCTCCGTGCCCTACCACAATTGGAGTCCCTCAAGGATCGACATTATCCCCAGATCTGTTTAACCTATACGTCGAGCCACTCACAGAAATTCTACAAAAATCTCAAATATCCTATCACATGTATGCAGACGACACGCAAATATACGTAAAGATCGGATCCATAAAAGAATTGGAATTAATAAATGAGACACTAAAAATGACACTTCAATGGTTAATGGCAAACCACCTGAAGCTGAATGCACATAAAACAGAGTTCCTATTAATCTCTCCACCAAAGAGGAATACAGAAATAATGGAATGGATGAAAGTCGTGACTGCGCTAAACTGTACCCCTACCCTTGTCAACTCAGCCAAATCACTAGGAATCATCTTAGATGAGAATCTAGACATGAAAGCCCACATTAACTCAATGGCGAAAAGTGCCCGATTTCACTTGAACTACCTAAGAAAATTGAAACCTTTCATCACAGAGTCAGACCTCAAATTGGCAATCCAATCCTTAGTTGTCTCAAGGATTGAATATGGATGCACCACCTTGGCTGGATTACCAAAAATGTCCACAGGACCACTAAAAGCCTGCCTTAACGCTGCAGCAAGACTTATCACCGGAACTAGGAAATATGACCATATATCCCCACACCTAAAAGCATTAAACTGGCTACCTTATGAAGCAAGAATACAATTGAAGTTAGCATGTATCACACATAAAGCATTACACGACAACACCCCAAGATATCTAGCAAAGAAAATTCAGTTGTCCGGTGGCAACCGAACATCTAGGAGTGCTGGGGAGCTGCTACTACGACCAGCATTCTTCCGAAAGAAAAAAACTTATGACAGAGCGTTCTCAGGAGCGGCCCCCAGAATATGGAACTCACTCCCTCCAAACATCAGGAAGATCCAGAATCTGGTAACATTCAAACGGGAAGTGAAGAGCCTGCTGATGAATAGATACATTACTTAATGAAGATCACGGATCATGGATTTGCTATAATACTGCCTTAGTACAGATCATGTACGCCATCAAAATAGAAGGCTCAGACAATACTATAATGGAATATGTATCCTAGGATACGGGAACAACCCAATAGCCAACAGGAATGGAGATTTAATTGAACAGAAGAACAATATCTTTCATGAACCTATACCGTGCTACCTCATACATGAACCTATACCGTGCTACCTCATATTTGTTATATATACATGTCTTGTATTTTATTTAATCATAGCATACTTACTTTTGCTAACGTCACTTGTGTTACGAATTTATATGTCATCTACCTCACTGCGATTGCTTGCTAATGATGTATACATACGTAACCTTGTTTCCTTTTTCCTACCTCATGTTAAGCGCTCTGATACCCACGGGTCTTGTTCGCGCTATACAAACTTTATAATAAATAAATAAATAACATGCATGGCGCAGAAATAAGCAGACAAGACAACTTTTTTGTTGGAGAAAAGTAGCTGCAGGTTTATTAGCATATACACATGCCAACAAGGTGGGTTATCTTACAGGCGATCCAAAGGCAAGCCGCCCCTCGCGACTTACCACCTGATGGGCCAAATTGCAACGTGGCCTTAGCCAATCGTTGCTTAGCAGTTGTGGTGAGGAGATAGCCCCTCCCAATTCCGGTGAACCATTGGTCCACCCTCTTGCTCACGCCCCCCCTATGAGGGGCGGAGCGTTCAAGCAACCCCCGGTTGTACAGGTTTCCAACCGCCCGTAGGATAGCGGGGCGCCGTCGCACCCCCAGGGTCCACCGCACAGACTTCCTGGGGATATTAGGCCTCAGCATCCTTTGTGCTCCTGAAGAGGATACTCCCGGGTACCTTTCCGCCTCTGGATCGCCCAGTAACTCCGCCACAGCCCTGGGTGTGGCGACCGTCACAGCGAGGGCCCCCCACCAAGGCCGGCATTCCTCCTACTATTTCTAGCTCGTTGTTACTAGGGCCTCTCCCCTAACCAGCCTGGACCAGACCAAGTTTAAATCGGGCAGGAGTGCCAAATTATCCTCCCAAAGCCCATTGCACTTTGCGTAAGGTCTCCCAGGTCTAATGACGTCTTGTCTCCTCCGCACTTTGAATTACACACAGCGCAGGACTTCCTAGACGAGAGCCTTGCCTACAGAGATAGAGACATGTCTGACCACTGAAATTTACCTGACCCCCACTGGTGGCAGAAACCCCACCGTGAGTTAAATGTGGTCATTCTATCAGGTGCATAGCATGCCGTGATGGCCAGCGCAAAATTCGTAAAAAGATCCTTGGTGCACACACCAGGTGTCACGTTCAGGATTGGGGAATTAAGAGAATAGGGTCCAAACCTGAAACACTGCGAAAATTTTGCAAAGTGTGAACCTACACTACTTGCTGAACCAGGGACTGGTCACAGATAACTGGACCCTGCTAACTGCTTGAGACCCTGATGTATACACCAAGGAGGTGTAGACTAGAAAGATAGTGTGTCGACAAGGTTCCCTATATGGTGGACAAGGAGCATCTGCTGGAACCAGTCTGTGAACGTGAAATTCAGTGACACGCACCTCAGTCCGGAAAAACCCATGCCTGATCCTAAAAAGGCACATAGCGCCAACGGCCCCCGCAGCACATGGCGAGGCAAAACTGGCCCAGAACCCCCAGACTGAGCTTTGCACACTATCACCACCACAGGATCTAGCTAAAGATTGGCTACCCCTGACCTGGCAAGGCCTGTCGGAGGCCAGCCCCCCCCCCCCTTAGTTGACTACCTAGCCCTGGGGAAGTGAACTTGCAGTAGAACCCGCAGGGGGGTCAATGACCGAAAACATGCCAGATAAGAGCGCAGAGAGATGCCCCACAAGCCTACTACCAGCAAAATGTGCCAAAATAAGTTCTCCCCCCCCATGCTCCCCTCAACATAAAGCACCCCAACTAAGCAAGACAGTTGGTCGCGTTTGCCAAAACCTGTCTAAAGGGCAAGACTTTCAGACTGTCTAGGATGATCTAGAACAGGGGTCCCCAAACCGGTCCCGGAGGGCCACATCCATACCAGATCCCTTGGATATCCCCATTGAGATACATGTAGTAATTAAAAAAATCTGGCATGGATCCGGCCCTCCAGGTCCGGCCCGGAGACCCCTGATCCAGAAGGACCCCCTCATGGTGCATGCCTGCCCTTCCTTCAGCCCATCTGTTGACATAGTCAATGCTGTTTAGTTGCACAAAATAAAGAAGTCACACTTAAAGCTTTCTTGCATAGCCGACCACGAACTAGCCACCCTTTGACAGGGCTACACGTGTTAAACTGCTATGTGTTCAGGTGTGGGTCACGCACTCCTCAGTTGAATTCGAAGTAAGTAAGTTGCGGTGTGCCTCAGTGGTATCACCCCCTGACAAGGAAGGTGTAGGAATCAAGATTGGTGGTTGGTGACACCTAGCGTAGGTGTCAACTCCCTGAGCACAACCTCTAGGAAACACGTAGTGTTTCTATGAATTGTAATCCAAACAGTTGTCAATAAAGTTGAACCAAAATTGTTGTTGCTTGTCTCATATTTAATTCACAATGAATTTCATCAATTTCCACGAAGCACCAACATATGTATACATCCAGAAACTACGTTTGGTGATAGTATCCCAATGCATTTCGGACACATGGTCCTTCGTCAGGGGAATCCTAAACAAAATAAAATAAAGCAATCTAAGTATAATTCACTCGGTGGCAAGTCTCTTATCAGTTGAATAAAGTTCTAACGGTTATGCATGTAAGTTTAACCAAAGTAATGTATAATGCATGCGGCACGTTTCAAAAATCTGTGTTAAATATACTAACTAACAAACTGTCACTGTTAGTGTAACGTAAATGAAAGCAAACCCCATATACAAATTGAACGTGAGTAAAACATATCACCATGAGTATTCAATTTAGAGTGACAAAAAAGAAGCCTATGTGCCTAAAAAATCTTCTCAGACAAAAAATCCACATTGTAACCCGAATTGAAATAAAAATGGTCACAAAAGTCTCTGACAATAAAAGTAGCGTTTCTATTAATCTCCGTTAGTGTGAGGTAGCCCCAATGCACCAAAGGTAAGCGTTTTAGCATCGAGATGATCGAGCATGAACAGCGTGAAAAGCGGACACTTACTCTGAATTCAAAGTTGGGTCTCGCATTGAGACAGAACGCCCTTCGCCATTAGTGAAGCAACAAGCTCTCAGAGTGTGCGGAAGTGTATAAAGGCATGCAACGTGCATAGAAAGAGGACTGTGTGTAAGCAGCCATCTTGAAGTGGTGAACCAGACGCCCGGAAGTGCGAGTGATCGAAAAATAGAAAAAAATGAACAATGTGAAACGGACAGGACCGATAAAGTACAAATAGAATAAAAAATGAAAAGTGTAAGGGAAAGTATAACCATGCGGAGGTTTAGCATAAGGTGAGCAATAGAAAAGCGGATAGGTCAAAGTCGCGATGATAACCCAAGAGAAAGTAAACATAATAGTGTGCCAACATTATGAACAACAATAAATACATGTCATAACCCTATGCATGAGAAGGTAAACAAATGTGCTCAAAGGTAACATTGAAATTCCATACGATCATTGAGACCAGAAGGTTTCATTGATTGGAGGAATTTAATCCAATGGTTCTCCCGCTGTAGTAAAAAGTTGTTATTGTCTCTGTCGTCTCGCTTTTTCACCACCTCCACTGCAGCAAACCTCAATTGGCTGATGTTATGTCTGCTGTCCTTGAAATGTACAGCCAGATTGGATCTCATATTGACTGTCCTTATGTTACTCTTATGTTCATTGATTCTTTGTTTGAGCTTGCGTGTGGTCTTTCCAGTGTATACTAGTCCACACGGACATTTGACAATATAAACAACGTTCTCAGTGTCACAAGTAGCATTCAATCTCAATTTGATATCAGTTCCTTTCATCGGATGCTTGATCACCGGGCCTTTAATCATATTGTTGCAATTTTGGCAATTAAGGCATGGTTGGTTGCCTTTGTATTGGATTGCTGTCGTTGGTTTGGGTTTCTTTATGATTTCCTTCAGGTTATTGCCTCGTTTGTAGGCAAATAGAGGCTGTTCACTGAAAATTCCGTTGAAATCCTGTTCTCCACAAATGATAGGCCAATGTTTTAAAATGGCATTCCTGTAGGCCCTTGAGGACGCTGAGTATTTTGATACGACCACAGGTCTTTTTTTACTGTCCTTTTGTTTGGTGATTAGTGTTTCCTCCCGTGTGATATTATCACAACGTTCTTTAGCCTGGGCCAAAATGGCTTGTGGATATCCTCTCTTGGAGAAGCGTTCTACCATATCAGTTGCTTGTTCCTCATATTTGATGGTGTCAGAGGTGATACGTTTGACACGTAATAGTTGAGAGAATGGCAGGTGATTTTTCAGTGATATTTGGTGAAAAGAACTGTAGTGCAACATGTTGTTTTTATCAGTTGTCTTTCTATAAAGATCAGTTTCTAAATGATCTTTGGATCTGGTCACTCTAACATCCAAGAAAGTGATCGATTGTTGACTCATTTCAGATGTAAATTGTATGCGGTCATTAATGAGATTGAGGTCAGTCACTGCCTTTTGTAACGAAACATGATCTCCTCGCCATAAGACGAAGATGTCGTCTATATAACGCAGGAATGCCATGGCATGCTCGATCCAAGGTGTCTGGTTCAAGATATGGTTGTTTTCAAAGTATATCATGAAAGCATTGGCATAGACTGGTGCCGCGCAATTGCCCATAGATGTCCCGGACAACTGTGCGTAGAATTGGTCGTCCCAAGAAAAATAGCTCTGGTAGAGGGTGAAGTGTGTCAATTGCATTAAAAATATTTGTAAATCTTGTGAAAGATCAGAGTGCACCAAGATGTTCTCGATTGCTTCCATGCCCAAGTCATGGGGAATGCTCGTGTACAAAGATTTGACATCTATTGAACATAGCCAGATTGTCTCATTCTCTCCAAACTTAATCTCGTTAAGAATCTGTAAGAAGTGGGTTGTATCCTTGATGTATGTACCGGATTGCTGAATTAAGGGCTGGAGATACCTGTCAATAAATTTACCCGTGTTTTCATGAATGCTTCCCCGTGTAGACACGATGGGTCTGAAGGGAGGTCGGGTAATGCTCTTATGTACTTTAGGTAGCATATACATGCTAGGTGTCCTTGGATTGTCTGGTGTCAAAAATCTCCTGGTTTTAGGTTCGATAGTGCCATTCTCTTCTGCCATGGTCAAGATATTCAGCAATACCTCTTTGTAGCTGTTGGTAGGATTGACATGAATTGGATTGTAGGTACTCTTATCCGAAAGGTGTTCTCGGACCTGCTCTTTGTAAAATGTGGTGTCCATCAGGACCAATGCACCCCCTTTGTCAGCGGTTTGGTATGTGATTTCTACTCTATTCGCTAAGTTGGTGAGCAGCGAATATTCTTTTTTGGTTAGGTTCAAATGTTTCTGTTTCTTGGAAAAATTGATGTTGTTGATTTCAGTCTTAACTAAGCTTTCAAAAATATCAAAGGATTTGTGGCTTGTAGGGGCCATGTATGTACTTCTGGCCCATAGTCCTCTCAACTGGTCTTCCTGTTCTTGATTCTGTGGGGGAGAAATGTTCTCAAAGAAATGCCTTAAGCGCAAATTACGCATAAATTTGAATAGGCTGACTTCCAGCTCCAATTCGTTGGTGTGGCTGGTGGGAATAAATGACGTCCCTTTCTGAAGTACTTTGGCTTCATGTTTTGTGAGGGTATATGAAGATATGTTAATGATTAGGTCGTCTTCTTCTTTGGTTTGTCCACTCTCTGATTCAATGTTGTGCTCCTCAATTCCCTTTCTCTCTCGCTCTCTTTCTCCTTTTCTTTTTCTTTTGACCTGGCTCCTCCTGGGTCGTCTCTTTCTCCCGGGCCTTCCCCTAAAAAAGGAACCGTGGAGAGAGTGGTGGTTTCTGTGCTAGTTGAAGGTTGTTGTAAATTAATCCTCCTACGGTCAGTGCGTGTTTCTTCCTCTGACGAAGACGTCTCAGTCGTGGTGTTAGAGCTGGTTTTTGGTGGTTTGTTTTGTCGTCTTCTAGCGTATACCTCAGCCCAAGAGTACACTTCCCCCAGTTTATAGTCAATGGTATCTCTTCTATACTTGCGTATTTTCCGTTCATTGATCTCTCTAGTGTGTTTGTCCAGTTGGATGGTGATGTCTTCCAATATCTTGGACCAGTCTTCCTTGGGCAGCATATCACTCAATTCCTGCTTACATTGTTGTATGTCCTTGTTCAGTTCCTCCAAAGCTCTGGAGAGTTCATCAACTATTAATAAGATTAAATCTAACGAACATTTATTTAAGATGGCATACCATCTTTCAACAAATTTCGAGCTGTTTCTGCAAAGAAGTGGTTTGAGCGGGACTCGGAGCCCCCTTGGAATGCGCTGTGCGCGATGGTATCGTATTAAAGTACTGGCATGAAGCCTTTGGCTTATCTCCTTCTTTGAAAAGTAGAGTAGCTGTTTGAGACAGCTTTCTTTATTCCTTGTAGATCCTTGTGGACTTGCGACCTCTGGAATTAAAGCATAGATTTTGTCTACATCATCTGTGCTGAAAGCAAAAGTGTCTGCTTTGAGATCAGTTAACGCTGTGATGTCATCATATGCCATTTTGGAAGATCGGCAATCGAGTGAGTTGGGGTGCTGTGACCCTTAGTCAGGATCAGGATAATGTTCAGGTGTGGGTCACGCACTCCTCAGTTGAATTCGAAGTAAGTAAGTTGCGGTGTGCCTCAGTGGTATCACCCCCTGACAAGGAAGGTGTAGGAATCAAGATTGGTGGTTGGTGACACCTAGCGTAGGTGTCAACTCCCTGAGCACAACCTCTAGGAAACACGTAGTGTTTCTATGAATTGTAATCCAAACAGTTGTCAATAAAGTTGAACCAAAATTGTTGTTGCTTGTCTCATATTTAATTCACAATGAATTTCATCAATTTCCACGAAGCACCAACATATGTATACATCCAGAAACTACGTTTGGTGATAGTATCCCAATGCATTTCGGACACATGGTCCTTCGTCAGGGGAATCCTAAACAAAATAAAATAAAGCAATCTAAGTATAATTCACTCGGTGGCAAGTCTCTTATCAGTTGAATAAAGTTCTAACGGTTATGCATGTAAGTTTAACCAAAGTAATGTATAATGCATGCGGCACGTTTCAAAAATCTGTGTTAAATATACTAACTAACAAACTGTCACTGTTAGTGTAACGTAAATGAAAGCAAACCCCATATACAAATTGAACGTGAGTAAAACATATCACCATGAGTATTCAATTTAGAGTGACAAAAAAGAAGCCTATGTGCCTAAAAAATCTTCTCAGACAAAAAATCCACATTGTAACCCGAATTGAAATACAAATGGTCACAAAAGTCTCTGACAATAAAAGTAGCGTTTCTATTAATCTCCGTTAGTGTGAGGTAGCCCCAATGCACCAAAGGTAAGCGTTTTAGCATCGAGATGATCGAGCATGAACAGCGTGAAAAGCGGACACTTACTCTGAATTCAAAGTTGGGTCTCGCATTGAGACAGAACGCCCTTCGCCATTAGTGAAGCAACAAGCTCTCAGAGTGTGCGGAAGTGTATAAAGGCATGCAACGTGCATAGAAAGAGGACTGTGTGTAAGCAGCCATCTTGAAGTGGTGAACCAGACGCCCGGAAGTGCGAGTGATCGAAAAATAGAAAAAAATGAACAATGTGAAACGGACAGGACCGATAAAGTACAAATAGAATAAAAAATGAAAAGTGTAAGGGAAAGTATAACCATGCGGAGGTTTAGCATAAGGTGAGCAATAGAAAAGCGGATAGGTCAAAGTCGCGATGATAACCCAAGAGAAGGTAAACATAATAGTGTGCCAACATTATGAACAGTAAAAAAAGACCTGTGGTCGTATCAAAATACTCAGCGTCCTCAAGGGCCTACAGGAATGCCATTTTAAAACATTGGCCTATCATTTGTGGAGAACAGGATTTCAACGGAATTTTCAGTGAACAGCCTCTATTTGCCTACAAACGAGGCAATAACCTGAAGGAAATCATAAAGAAACCCAAACCAACGATAGCAATCCAATACAAAGGCAACCAACCATGCCTTAATTGCCAAAATTGCAACAATATGATTAAAGGCCCGGTGATCAAGCATCCGATGAAAGGAACTGATATCAAATTGAGATTGAATGCTACTTGTGACACTGAGAACGTTGTTTATATTGTCAAATGTCCGTGTGGACTAGTATACACTGGAAAGACCACACGCAAGCTCAAACAAAGAATCAATGAACATAAGAGTAACATAAGGACAGTCAATATGAGATCCAATCTGGCTGTACATTTCAAGGACAGCAGACACAACATCAGCCAATTGAGGTTTGCTGCAGTGGAGGTGGTGAAAAAGCGAGACGACAGAGACAATAACAACTTTTTACTACAGCGGGAGAACCATTGGATTAAATTCCTCCAATCAATGAAACCTTCTGGTCTCAATGATCGTATGGAATTTCAATGTTACCTTTGAGCACATTTGTTTACCTTCTCATGCATAGGGTTATGACATGTATTTATTGTTGTTCATAATGTTGGCACACTATTATGTTTACCTTCTCTTGGGTTATCATCGCGACTTTGACCTATCCGCTTTTCTATTGCTCACCTTATGCTAAACCTCCGCATGGTTATACTTTCCCTTACACTTTTCATTTTTTATTCTATTTGTACTTTATCGGTCCTGTCCGTTTCACATTGTTCATTTTTTTCTATTTTTCGATCACTCGCACTTCCGGGCGTCTGGTTCACCACTTCAAGATGGCTGCTTACACACAGTCCTCTTTCTATGCACGTTGCATGCCTTTATACACTTCCGCACACTCTGAGAGCTTGTTGCTTCACTAATGGCGAAGGGCGTTCTGTCTCAATGCGAGACCCAACTTTGAATTCAGAGTAAGTGTCCGCTTTTCACGCTGTTCATGCTCGATCATCTCGATGCTAAAACGCTTACCTTTGGTGCATTGGGGCTACCTCACACTAACGGAGATTAATAGAAACGCTACTTTTATTGTCAGAGACTTTTGTGACCATTTTTATTTCAATTCGGGTTACAATGTGGATTTTTTGTCTGAGAAGATTTTTTAGGCACATAGGCTTCTTTTTTGTCACTCTAAATTGAATACTCATGGGGATATGTTTTACTCACGTTCAATTTGTATATGGGGTTTGCTTTCATTTACGTTACACTAACAGTGACAGTTTGTTAGTTAGTATATTTAACACAGATTTTTGAAACGTGCCGCATGCATTATACATTACTTTGGTTAAACTTACATGCATAACCGTTAGAACTTTATTCAACTGATAAGAGACTTGCCACCGAGTGAATTATACTTAGATTGCTTTATTTTATTTTGTTTAGGATTCCCCTGACGAAGGACCATGTGTCCGAAATGCATTGGGATACTATCACCAAACGTAGTTTCTGGATGTATACATATGTTGGTGCTTCGTGGAAATTGATGAAATTCATTGTGAATTAAATATGAGACAAGCAACAACAATTTTGGTTCAACTTTATTGACAACTGTTTGGATTACAATTCATAGAAACACTACGTGTTTCCTAGAGGTTGTGCTCAGGGAGTTGACACCTACGCTAGGTGTCACCAACCACCAATCTTGATTCCTACACCTTCCTTGTCAGGGGGTGATACCACTGAGGCACACCGCAACTTACTTACTTCGAATTCAACTGAGGAGTGCGTGACCCACACCTGAACATTATCCTGATCCTGACTAAGGGTCACAGCACCCCAACTCACTCGATTGCCGATCTTCCAAAATGGCATATGATGACATCACAGCGTTAACTGATCTCAAAGCAGACACTTTTGCTTTCAGCACAGATGATGTAGACAAAATCTATGCTTTAATTCCCGAGGTCGCAAGTCCACAAGGATCTACAAGGAATAAAGAAAGCTGTCTCAAACAGCTACTCTACTTTTCAAAGAAGGAGATAAGCCAAAGGCTTCATGCCAGTACTTTAATACGATACCATCGCGCACAGCGCATTCCAAGGGGGCTCCGAGTCCCGCTCAAACCACTTCTTTGCAGAAACAGCTCGAAATTTGTTGAAAGATGGTATGCCATCTTAAATAAATGTTCGTTAGATTTAATCTTATTAATAGTTGATGAACTCTCCAGAGCTTTGGAGGAACTGAACAAGGACATACAACAATGTAAGCAGGAATTGAGTGATATGCTGCCCAAGGAAGACTGGTCCAAGATATTGGAAGACATCACCATCCAACTGGACAAACACACTAGAGAGATCAATGAACGGAAAATACGCAAGTATAGAAGAGATACCATTGACTATAAACTGGGGGAAGTGTACTCTTGGGCTGAGGTATACGCTAGAAGACGACAAAACAAACCACCAAAAACCAGCTCTAACACCACGACTGAGACGTCTTCGTCAGAGGAAGAAACACGCACTGACCGTAGGAGGATTAATTTACAACAACCTTCAACTAGCACAGAAACCACCACTCTCTCCACGGTTCCTTTTTTAGGGGAAGGCCCGGGAGAAAGAGACGACCCAGGAGGAGCCAGGTCAAAAGAAAAAGAAAAGGAGAAAGAGAGCGAGAGAGAAAGGGAATTGAGGAGCACAACATTGAATCAGAGAGTGGACAAACCAAAGAAGAAGACGACCTAATCATTAACATATCTTCATATACCCTCACAAAACATGAAGCCAAAGTACTTCAGAAAGGGACGTCATTTATTCCCACCAGCCACACCAACGAATTGGAGCTGGAAGTCAGCCTATTCAAATTTATGCGTAATTTGCACTTAAGGCATTTCTTTGAGAACATTTCTCCCCCACAGAATCAAGAACAGGAAGACCAGTTGAGAGGACTATGGGCCAGAAGTACATACATGGCCCCTACAAGCCACAAATCCTTTGATATTTTTGAAAGCTTAGTTAAGACTGAAATCAACAACATCAATTTTTCCAAGAAACAGAAACATTTGAACCTAACCAAAAAAGAATATTCGCTGCTCACCAACTTAGCGAATAGAGTAGAAATCACATACCAAACCGCTGACAAAGGGGGTGCATTGGTCCTGATGGACACCACATTTTACAAAGAGCAGGTCCGAGAACACCTTTCGGATAAGAGTACCTACAATCCAATTCATGTCAATCCTACCAACAGCTACAAAGAGGTATTGCTGAATATCTTGACCATGGCAGAAGAGAATGGCACTATCGAACCTAAAACCAGGAGATTTTTGACACCAGACAATCCAAGGACACCTAGCATGTATATGCTACCTAAAGTACATAAGAGCATTACCCGACCTCCCTTCAGACCCATCGTGTCTACACGGGGAAGCATTCATGAAAACACGGGTAAATTTATTGACAGGTATCTCCAGCCCTTAATTCAGCAATCCGGTACATACATCAAGGATACAACCCACTTCTTACAGATTCTTAACGAGATTAAGTTTGGAGAGAATGAGACAATCTGGCTATGTTCAATAGATGTCAAATCTTTGTACACGAGCATTCCCCATGACTTGGGCATGGAAGCAATCGAGAACATCTTGGTGCACTCTGATCTTTCACAAGATTTACAAATATTTTTAATGCAATTGACACACTTCACCCTCTACCAGAGCTATTTTTCTTGGGACGACCAATTCTACGCACAGTTGTCCGGGACATCTATGGGCAATTGCGCGGCACCAGTCTATGCCAATGCTTTCATGATATACTTTGAAAACAACCATATCTTGAACCAGACACCTTGGATCGAGCATGCCATGGCATTCCTGCGTTATATAGACGACATCTTCGTCTTATGGCGAGGAGATCATGTTTCGTTACAAAAGGCAGTGACTGACCTCAATCTCATTAATGACCGCATACAATTTACATCTGAAATGAGTCAACAATCGATCACTTTCTTGGATGTTAGAGTGACCAGATCCAAAGATCATTTAGAAACTGATCTTTATAGAAAGACAACTGATAAAAACAACATGTTGCACTACAGTTCTTTTCACCAAATATCACTGAAAAATCACCTGCCATTCTCTCAACTATTACGTGTCAAACGTATCACCTCTGACACCATCAAATATGAGGAACAAGCAACTGATATGGTAGAACGCTTCTCCAAGAGAGGATATCCACAAGCCATTTTGGCCCAGGCTAAAGAACGTTGTGATAATATCACACGGGAGGAAACACTAATCACCAAACAGAAGGACAGTAAAAAAAGACCTGTGGTCGTATCAAAATACTCAGCGTCCTCAAGGGCCTACAGGAATGCCATTTTAAAACATTGGCCTATCATTTGTGGAGAACAGGATTTCAACGGAATTTTCAGTGAACAGCCTCTATTTGCCTACAAACGAGGCAATAACCTGAAGGAAATCATAAAGAAACCCAAACCAACGACAGCAATCCAATACAAAGGCAACCAACCATGCCTTAATTGCCAAAATTGCAACAATATGATTAAAGGCCCGGTGATCAAGCATCCGATGAAAGGAACTGATATCAAATTGAGATTGAATGCTACTTGTGACACTGAGAACGTTGTTTATATTGTCAAATGTCCGTGTGGACTAGTATACACTGGAAAGACCACACGCAAGCTCAAACAAAGAATCAATGAACATAAGAGTAACATAAGGACAGTCAATATGAGATCCAATCTGGCTGTACATTTCAAGGACAGCAGACATAACATCAGCCAATTGAGGTTTGCTGCAGTGGAGGTGGTGAAAAAGCAAGACGACAGAGACAATAACAACTTTTTACTACAGCGGGAGAACCATTGGATTAAATTCCTCCAATCAATGAAACCTTCTGGTCTCAATGATCGTATGGAATTTCAATGTTACCTTTGAGCACATTTGTTTACCTTCTCATGCATAGGGTTATGACATGTATTTATTGTTGTTCATAATGTTGGCACACTATTATGTTTACCTTCTCTTGGGTTATCATCGCGACTTTGACCTATCCGCTTTTCTATTGCTCACCTTATGCTAAACCTCCGCATGGTTATACTTTCCCTTACACTTTTCATTTTTTATTCTATTTGTACTTTATCGGTCCTGTCCGTTTCACATTGTTCATTTTTTTCTATTTTTCGATCACTCGCACTTCCGGGCGTCTGGTTCACCACTTCAAGATGGCTGCTTACACACAGTCCTCTTTCTATGCACGTTGCATGCCTTTATACACTTCCGCACACTCTGAGAGCTTGTTGCTTCACTAATGGCGAAGGGCGTTCTGTCTCAATGCGAGACCCAACTTTGAATTCAGAGTAAGTGTCCGCTTTTCACGCTGTTCATGCTCGATCATCTCGATGCTAAAACGCTTACCTTTGGTGCATTGGGGCTACCTCACACTAACGGAGATTAATAGAAACGCTACTTTTATTGTCAGAGACTTTTGTGACCATTTTTATTTCAATTCGGGTTACAATGTGGATTTTTTGTCTGAGAAGATTTTTTAGGCACATAGGCTTCTTTTTTGTCACTCTAAATTGAATACTCATGGTGATATGTTTTACTCACGTTCAATTTGTATATGGGGTTTGCTTTCATTTACGTTACACTAACAGTGACAGTTTGTTAGTTAGTATATTTAACACAGATTTTTGAAACGTGCCGCATGCATTATACATTACTTTGGTTAAACTTACATGCATAACCGTTAGAACTTTATTCAACTGATAAGAGACTTGCCACCGAGTGAATTATACTTAGATTGCTTTATTTTATTTTGTTTAGGATTCCCCTGACGAAGGACCATGTGTCCGAAATGCATTGGGATACTATCACCAAACGTAGTTTCTGGATGTATACATATGTTGGTGCTTCGTGGAAATTGATGAAATTCATTGTGAATTAAATATGAGACAAGCAACAACAATTTTGGTTCAACTTTATTGACAACTGTTTGGATTACAATTCATAGAAACACTACGTGTTTCCTAGAGGTTGTGCTCAGGGAGTTGACACCTACGCTAGGTGTCACCAACCACCAAACTGCTATGTGTGACATTTCCATTAGTTCAGTGCACAAAATGTGACAAAGGTTTTTTCCCCTGCAGTTGTAAAAATCCTGATATTGCCTGCCCCCTATGGGCCCTACAATTACATAAAAATACAAAATACATCAAAATACGAAGCGCCACATTAAGGTGCCTGGTGCCCAATAACATTAGTTGGACAATTCACTTCGTGGCCGCAAGCTTCTCAATCATGCGTATAAGGCTGTTTCGAGTTTTGCTTAGGCAACATCCCTTTAACACCATGTAGAGTATCTCCTCATGTTTGTCACTTGTACAAATCGTCCCCCTTTGCCTGTCCTTTGATGGACCCTATGAAGCATATCACAAGCAGCCTATACAACTATGTATACATGTAGTGCAGCTAGGGGAACTCTTACTTCCTCACTATCACTTCCTGGCCTGTGAAAACTGTCAGGTAACAGCCTACCCGTGGACTTCGCCAAGGGCCCTCCAAGCGTGTCAACCCTAGGTGTTGAAATTTGACTGTTAGAAATTTTCCGCCACCTCGGGACCCTTCAAGTAAAATCAGCCAACCAGGCACCTACTTGGCCACAAACACACTAACCTGTGTCCAGAGAAGTGGAGCCAGATAGAGGCTTGTTGAATCAGCCAGACCCGGCGCGGGGCCAGACTTGAAAGTCACCGTGGGGTCAGACTGTAGGAGGTAAGTGCGGCTAGAGCAGGCCCAAGAACAGTGCGAATTGCTCACGCATCACCTTAGTGACAATGGGCCACAGTACAAGAAACTGGTGATTCAGTGATCCGACTGAACAGAATGTCACAGCGTGGGCCAGAATATAGGAGGGAATACGAATGGCTTATGCAGGCCTAACTAATCAACAGGGCTACCCAGCGTGCTCAGGCCATGTGCTGAAGATTGCCTGTTAGTTCTCAACTATACCAATGCCTCACTATAATTACTACAAAAGGAGCCCCACTTCTACAACCAGCGCCTCTGCTGGCTTAGTCCATGCTGACACTCTCACCTTGTGGTGTAAAAAGTTACCAGTTTGACAAGCGAGTACCCGCCACTAACTGGGCAGGAAAAGAAAAATTGAGGGCCCCGCCCCCTTGTGCAACCAGGTGGGCTCCATGACAGAAAAATATAATTAAATATTGTAGTGTGTCTAGGTTAAGAAAGGCACCTGTGTAGTGCAACTGTAAAGTGTCACTGAAACCCTATTAGGATGGTGAAAGTTGAAAGAGTCCTTCCCCTTGCAGTTCAAAACACTTCTTGTATGCCGGTAAGCATCAATAACCAGGGATGATGAGTTGTGTTTCCAAACGTTGGAAACAGCAGCTGCTCACTGTTGTTACTGTTACTCGTGCCTGGGACACCTGCCCCTGCTCATTATGAGGTCCTCTTGTAATCCAATATGTTGGTTAAGTGGTTGCATGGACCAACACAAGGTTTCCGCAATTAACAAATTAATCATTAGACCCCCCGTGGCCTAATGATTCGGAAGATGAATTCCTGCTATACAACATGAACTTGTTAGCCCTGAAAACTAGATAAACAGGTGTTGGTGAAGCCTCATGGTACTGACAGGTGCTGAGCAGTACGGTGAATACCAACTGTGCTGTCGCTGGCCAAGAGTTTATGAAGATATCAAGATATCCTCCGTACAAGGTCGCCATGCCATCAGCCTTACAGAGGCTCCAGTTCGAGAAAAGCGTGTGTCGCTGTTCTTGCAAGGCACCCGGAAACCCTTCCCCCTCCGAGAATGAGGAATAGCGATGACGCTTCAGCTTACTTGCTGTGGTCCTAACCCAGGAGACTCTACCTGCTAGCCAAAAGACCCCTGTAGGAGAACCAACCAAGGCCTGGTTGGAAAGAGGCTCCCGAAAGTGCTAAACCTTCCATAATGTTTGAAAAAGGGGCTTGCCTGTAACTAGGAGGTAAAGGTGTTTGGGTGGAAAAAGCACAAGGAAGGTAAACTATGCCCTTACATACACCTGCAGGTCTTTGCGTGCAAAACACCGCAAGGAGCATGCCAAGAAGCTGCTCCTAGCAAGGGGAATTGAGGACAAGCAAACTTACCCTAATAAAATGGCAGTCAAAGATGACAAATGCACATAGGAGTGAGTGAAAAAATTCACCCCTTACTCGTCCCCTTCTTCCCAGAACACCTCATCCCAGGCCTTCAAATAACCTAATCAAATACAAACATGCCCTCTGAAACAGGAAGGGGAACCAAACATAAAGCTAGCGATAATCCCCTTGACTAAGGAAGTGTCTTACCCGTGTGTTCATGAGCTTGGGAGTCTGCCATATAGTGGAGACAAACCTTTTACCTGAGAATGGTGCTTTATGTAACATGCACATGATGCAAAGTGCTCCTTCTTAACATGGATTTAGCTTCCAGTATTTGCACACGTGCCACCAAAGTCTACTGAACCTTTTGAACATGAGTTTGACTGCCTTTCAAGCATACCAGAAATAATCTCTACCATAAAAATAAAAAAAGAAATTGTATTCATGACACATTACGCTTGTAATGTACCTTTTGCTACCTGTGCTGGGCTCTTCTGAAATATGCACCCGTTATTTTTCTCTTGAATACATTGATTGCTACCTCTTGCAATGGGATTCCTTCCGTTACTAACAAGTATCGCTAATGCCTGCGTAGCATAGGTTCTTCTGAATGACTGTCTGCAAGACTGCAGTATATCGCCCCTACTATGAAGTTACACACTTTAAAAAACTTGCCCACCTGACACTTTTCCTCCTTTAGTGCCCCGTATGCTACTTCTTAGTGATTGTTCGAGATAGTCAACAATCTTTTCACAATCCGAAGGACTGTGCACTAGGTTGTAGACAGTGAGTAGCTTCACGACCTTGTACATCACTGGCACTTATATGCAAAATCAACACTTATGCACATTATCACTGGGTGTGCGTGGCACGATTGGCATCACTGCTGAGTGGGCATCAAATATCTGAGTGCAAACTGTTAGCCGAGTGAACAGCGTGTTTAAGTCTGGAGTGTATGCGGTGCATGTAGGAGTTTCAACATCACTGGTGCACGTGCAGAAGCATTCACGCTCCTGGTGAGTTTTCAGGCATGTGCCCTCAATTCGAGAGGCAGGGTTGAGTTCATCGTTGATTTTGCACATAAGTGTGTTAATTATTGGCAAGTGAGGAGTCACCTTCTTTGATCAGCTATATCATTAACAGATTTGGAAAGTACATTGAAAATGCACGTTAGTAGTAAGTGTAAATTAATGTAGATCCTTTACATGGGTGAATAGCATGAAGTCTCTTGCACACCACGGAAAAGGGTTAAGTGCATGTTGGTGTGCTGAGATCTCGGCTGTGTGCTCTCCACGCAGGAGCCTGTTCCTTTAGCCTGGCCATGGTGTGCGGCCATGATTGGTGAGTGTACACAGAATCATAAGTGTTACCAAAATGTGTGTAGCATAAGTGTGAGCGATGGATAGCTCTAGTTTCTTACATGTGCCAGATGTGTATGGTCGTTATTGGAGACCGAACACATTGTTTGTGGCCTACGTGCAGGACTGCACATGACTGGTGAGTGCATCATCTGGTGCTGTACGTCATTCTGAAGTGTGTGCACTATTAGTGAAAGAGCACTGGATATAACAAGCGCTATATAAATGCAAACCTTTCCTCTTTTCTACCCCTCCCCAACCCTTCTCAATTCAAATAATCGACTAACATATTCACCATCAGGGGTAGCAAGCGCTATATTGATACAAACCTCTTTCCCTCTTCTTTCCTGCCGCTACCCTTCTCTATCCAAATAACTGAATAACATATCCACCACTCAAATTACTTCATATTTCACTATACTAATTTTCAACACTAATCCTTTTATGGGTTCCGGAGTAGCGTGCTACTTGCCAGAAAAGCGCTTCAACACCCAGGGGTAAAAAGCGCTATTTGAATGCAAACCTTTCTCCTCCTTATATCCTTCCGCTATCCTTCTCACGCCAAATAACTAACTGATATCCACCACTCAAATTACTTTCATATTTCACCATACGAATCCTTTATGGGCTTCCGGAGTAGCGTTCTTCCCCCCCCCCAAAAAAAGCGCTTCAACACCCCATCAGGGGTAACAAGCGCTATATAAACACAAACCTTTTTTTCTCTTCTATCCTTCTGCTAACCTTCCAAATTCAAATAACTGACTAACCTATTCACCACTTTAATTACTTTCATATATCACTATACTATTTTCAATACTAATCCTTTATGGGTCCCGGGGTGGCGGGCTACTCGCCGAAAAAGTGCTTTGACGCCTCGTCTGAGGTAGTAAGCGCTATATAAATGCAATTACAATACAATACAATACAATACTGTAATCATTAAACACAAGCGGCCAGATCTTATCATTCATCGTGCAGAGATTATATTTGTAGCGCAGTCACTTTGTTCTTAACCGCATCGCTGCGTCAGCTTTTCCCGCTGTGTGCGGGAATTTTCAAAAAGCAGCTTTACCTGACGAGCTCAGCTCGTCATCCGCACACAACCACCGTGGCTGATGACGAGCTGAGCTCGTCATCAGCAGCGCAGGGGTTAATAAGTGGTCAGCATGCCCAATGCTTCAGCTGTACAACTGTAAAACAAACACTGGCTAGCTCCCTAAAATGCACAAGCTTATCTGTAATAGAACCAAATGTTTATCAGGTTTGTTATTTTTCTGTGTACATTAGTCCAGCTTTAACCCAGGATTGTAATGTCGTATTCCAATCTGGAGTCCTACAAGGAGCAAATTCGGGCCGCAACTAGCGCTCGGGCACGCCGCACGTGTTTAACTCATTGCCTGCTGGGGTAATTCCCCCATGGTGCGGGGGCAGGGGGGCTCGGGTCAGCTGTGCTCCTGACGAGCTCAGCTCATCATGACTCACAGCGAAGCTGTGCTCATGACGAGCTCAGCTCGTCACAGACCCACCCACTCATTATTTCTCCTGCACAGGCGGAGAATTAGCCGCGCATGGGCGGGCCGCGGCAGTTATGACGAGCTCAGCTCGTCATGAGCATGGGAGGGGTTAGTGAGGGACAGACACAAGTGCAGGTTAACTGGCTTCCGCTGCCGTATGTGAACTGCTGTCACGTCCGGCCGGATGTCTCTTTCTTAACTTACTCACATGGGCCTTGCGGACCACCCTCCATACTGCTCAAGGAGGGGGCGAACACGTCCACTAAACTTCCCCAGGTACAGGAAACCAAGAGGATCAATACAAGTCGCCCCTGTTGCGTCACAGAGGCGACATTACAAGGATCAATGGGGCTGAAGGAGCTGTTCTGCGCATTCGACTGTTGGAAGGGGGCTGCTGCAGGTTCACCGGCACTGTGCACGAGAAGGCGCCTCTGGTCAGGTAAGGGCCTCTTAAAAGTGAGGCTGCAGGACCTAGGCTTACTTGCATCACTCACTCCTTTGGTCCGGCACTCCATACCCTGCTACACAATCGCTCTTTCACACACTCAACTTCTGCTCACAAAGCCCTCAATTCTTCTCTACTTTGGTTTCATATTTCACACACAGGCCTTGCTCCTTACTGGGTGGTTGTTTGCGGTCACTGATGTATGTGGTGGTCTTTCTGCACTGGGTGATTTTGTGTGCAGTGGTGCAAGTTTTTTTTAATTATTGTTTTTATTCTGACCAGCAGATACACATCTTGCAATTTCGTACAATAGTACAATGTAGCAGTTTACATCTGTAGAGTGATATCATATAGTACATAAAATTCAACATTCCAGAACACACAAAGCGGGGCATTTATCAGTGATTGCATAATACAGCTCCACCTCTTCTCCCCTCACCTATCCGTACACGTCTAGCTGTCGCCTCTTTAGACAAATAGCATTTTCGTATAGGCCTCCACGTCAGTGCGGGACCTGAATAACAGTCGTGTATTGTGTTTAATCGGAGGTGCCCTGCAAGTATAGTGTCAGCGGCTCCCAGAAGTCCCTGGGCCTGGACGCCATTGGTATTTCTTCAGCATAGGCCTCTAGAGTCGTTTTACAATACGTCATGTCAGTGATCCAGTCCTTCAGCCTAGGCGGTCTCTTATTACACCATCTTATCGCTACTCTACGTTTCGCCAGAAGCAATGCCACTGCCAGGAACTTCCTTTGTCTAGCTTGCTTGAGTTTCTTGATCCCCAAAAGGCATGTCTGTGACGTGTTCGGGATATGTTCCCCCAGCATGGTTTGTAATGTTCCCGTGCCTTGCGCCAGTAGGCCTGGAGATCTGGGCAGGCCCATGCCACATGCAGAAAGTCTGCGCCGGGTGCATTGCATCGATAACAGGAGTCATTGTCCCTAAGCCCCAATCTGTAAAGTTTTGCGGGTGTGTAGTACACCTGATGTAGAAATTTGAAATGGATTATTCGTAGATTGCAGTTAGAGGTAAGTATTGTGAGCTGTGTGCAGCTATATTGCCAGTCCTGTTCATCCAGTGGTGTACCTAACAACGTCTCCCATCTGCATTTTGGTTTCGTATTCTCCGTGGCCTGTTCGCGTTGAGCTGTAGTGTAAAGTCTTGTTACCAAGTGCGTGCGTGTCGGGCCATCAGTAGCGCCTGTAGCGTCGCCAGCTGATCTGGTTCATTTGGGTACGTACTGTACAGCATCTTCATGGCCGCACGAAAGCGCAAGTATGCAACATTTTTCATAGGGGTTTAATGTGCACACAAGGCGGCGTCTGACCATCGGAGAAATGTGGCGTGTGGGAACGCTTGACCCATAGTGCTGAAACCCATCTCTTCCAGCAAAGTCTGCATTTTGGGTTCCTGCGTCACTGAGAGGCTGGGGTGCTTAGCTGTTGGCAAGGCTCGCGCGTATACTGGTATTCTATTCGCTCTGTGCGCCAGTGCATACCACGCTCTCAAGGTGTTTTTTTGCGGTGTTTATTGTGTCTTTTGGTGTGTAGCATATGGGTTCAGCCAGCAGCGCAAATAGCGGCATCGGGGAGATGCTGTCATGTTCCACTGCAACGTGTGGTGTAAATGCATGTGGTCGCGTCAAATAGTGTGCGTGTTGGGCTTGTGCGCAGATATAGTACAGTTGTAGGTCTGGTGCCTCAAATCCTCCCAGGTGATATGGCTGGGTAAGGACTTTCCAACTCACTCTGGCTTGCTTACCTGCCCATGTCAGTCTCTGGAGCACAGAACGCAGTTTATTAAAGAAAGCGTTTGTCAGCCATATGGGCACATTCCAAAACAAATACAGAAAACTGGGTAATATGATCATCTTCTGGAGGGCTATTCTGTCCGCCATGGAAAGAAGTAACTTTATCCATCTCTCCACTTGCTCCTCTAGTTTAGTCACTGCCGTCCCATAGTTTTCCCTTATAACTATCTCTGGGTCTCTGTGGATCCATATCCCCAAATACTTGACTGGGTCAGTGCTCCACTTCAAAGGGTAGACTAACTCTGGCTCCTCAGTAATGGTAGTCAGTGGGATAATCACCGATTTGTCCCAATTGATGCTGAGACCGGCATACTGTTCATACTGTACATATTCTCTTATGAGCGGGTTAAGATGTCCATCCGGGTGTGTAGTGTACAGTACCATGTCATCAGCATATAGTGAGATACTGATTGGTCTGAGAGTGAATAGCAGAGCCGTGTCAGAGTGTTTCTTCCTAATTTTGCAGGCTAATGGTTCAAGTATCAGAGCAAAAAGCATAGGTGATTGAGGGCACCCCTGCCTTGTGCCTCTACTAATTAAAATAGGATCCGATGTTAGGCCATTTATGCGTACTCTTGCTTTAGGTGTTGTGCATAAGAGGGAAATCCATTTCAGGAAGGGTTCCGGGAACCCCATTTTGCGCAAGGTGACGTACATGAACCTCCATTCCATGGAGTCAAATGCCTTTGCGGCGTCCTGCAGGGCCGCCGCCACCGGCACTTCTGGGTCTAGTTGGTGATAGAGTGAGAAGATTGTGCACAGATTTTGAGCAGTAGATCTCGTTGGCATGAAGCCAGCCTGATCTGGCAATACTAGATTACAGAGAAGTAGGTGTATTCTGTTCGCTATTACTTTCGCTAGGATCTCTGCATCCATATTGATTCACATTTCTGGGGGTCTTTAACCGGCTTCGGGAGCGTTATTAGTAAGGCTTCCGTTAGGGTGTCCGGCAGTGTGCCCTCCTCATATGCTTCTTCAAGCATTTCCACAAATTTGGGTATTAGTAGTTCACGATATTCCTTATAAAATTCCCCCGGGAGACCATCTAGGCCAGGGGCTTTATTATTAGGTAGTGAGTTGAAGGCCTCTATCAATTCATCTTTGGATATTGGGAGACAGAGGTATTTTCTAAGTGTGTCAGAGAGCCATGCTAGTCCTACATCATCTAAGTATTGCCATATATCTTGATCTGGGGGCACGTCAAGGGTCGTATACAATTGTGTGTAAAATTCAGTAAAGCTATTCAATATGGACGGTGTATCATAAACAGGCTCATCCGTCGCTGTCCTCAATTCGGTAACATGCGCCATTGTCTGTGTGGGCTTAATTTTAAAAGATAGCGCTCTCCCTGGCCGTCCACCCTCGCCATAGTTTCGCGCTACACATCTACGGGAGATATATTTCATTTCGTCTGCAGCGAAGTCATCGTATTTGTCAATATGTTGCCTTATCTCAGCCACGATAGAGTCAGATGGGTCCGCCGCAAATCTACTTTCTAAAGCCTTAATGTCGTTTTCAATTTTCTCTAGTTGCCTCTAAATATCCTTTAATATACCCGCATGAGTACTAATACAGTAGCCCCAAATGGTTACCTTAAAGGCTTCCCATAGAGTGCGTGTGCTTTGAACGGAGCCAGTATTATGCTAAAAAAACTCACTATGGCCTGTCTCAGTCCCTCCCGAAACACTTGGTACTGCAGTGCCGTGGGTCTCAGTTTCCAAGTAAACTGTTGAGGTGTGTGTGTCGGCACTTCCAGCATGAGCATAACCAGAGCATGACCCGACAATGTCCTAGGCATGTGGGTCACCTCCGTGGTCCAAGTGCAAACATCCTGTGTCGCCAGCCAGTAGTCCAGCCTAGACCACGTGAGGTGTGTGGATGAAAAACATGTGCCCTCCAGTGTATCTGGATCCAACATATTCCACTCAGACATCCCTTCCCTCAAGACCCTGGCCGAACGTTTGCCATATCTATCCTGGCCAGAAGACCTGCCTATCGTTGGGTCTAAGCAGGTGTTGAAGTCACCCCCCCAGATTATAGTGCCAGGCTGCGTTCCCCTTAGTGTAGACCATAATTTATTATAGAAAACGGGGTCGTCCGTGTTTATGCCGTACACATTTACTATGGTCAAGACCGATCCCCCGAAATTGCCTTGAAGTATCGCAAACCGCCCTTGGTCATCACATACCAACTTAAGGTGAGTGAAAGGGACAGTACGCTTCACCCATATCAAAGACCCCTCTGGCATAGGACGAATAGGAGGATGTCAAACGGTATGAGGCCCATCGTTTACCGATATTGTGTTTGCGAGCGTCTGTGAGGTGCGTCTCTTGTAAGCAGGCAACATCAATTATGTGTCTATCTAAATATGCTATCATCCTGTGTATTTCTGCGGGTTATGTAGACCACGCACATTCCAGGTGAGGAGCTTCAGCGGTCTGCAATCTTTAAAGGGTCCCCCCATCTCGTGTGGGCGAGTCTAGTATCAGCCCCCCATGTGTGCACTGTCGAAAAAGGTCAGTCTCAAATGTATCATCTGTTAATCTGCCAGTCAGAGTTTTCTGTACCCCCCTACCACCCCACCCACTCCACCACCCCAACCTTAGTGGAGACATCTCCCAAAAAGTACTGCAATATATCCCCCATTTCACTTAGTAAAGAACAACAAAAAAAATATACAATGCAAAAAATTATGCGATTCACGCGAGGGGGTCAGAGCTGCATACTCGTTTCCTGCAACCAAACGTTGCATGAGTCTGAGCCCATCGCGACATGTTTATCCTTATACCCGCACCCAGCGAGCCTTTCACCTATATTAAACATACAAAACAATACAATGACCTGTGTTACATTGCTAGCAGCAGTCCGCTCATGTGTGTGATCAGCATGCAAAGTACATAAAATGTCTAACAAATGTTCACTTATCTGGGAGCATCGACTGCTGTAATCAGGAGGTCCCGGTACCCACGGCTAACTTTTGCAAAGTCAGTTTTGACCGCGCCCTACCCCTTTGTGTCCCCATTTTATTTAAACACCAGCTATTCGACATCAGACATCGCAGGTTGGTCTTCTTGTTTGCTTCTCGGTGGTCTTCTCCTCACACTGTATTTTTCTTTTTGCTTCAGGAATTTCTGCACCTCCGATGCGTCATTGAAGATCTTTGTTTTGCCTTCCACCATGATCTTGAGCTTCACGGGGTATAACATCGCATAGGGTATTTTTAGCTCTCTTAGTTTCAGTTTTGCGTCCATAAACTTTTTCCGCGCCTCTTGCACCACAGAGGTAAAGTCTGGGTATAAAGACAGGGTCATACCTTCGTGGGTAAGCGTGCCAAGTTCTCTTGCTTTTCGTAGCGCCGCGTCACGGTCCCTATAGTTTAGTAATTTAGCTATTATGGGCCGCGGTCTGGAGCCAGTGGACGGGCGTGGGGCCAATGTCCTGTGCGCTCTCTCCACAATGAACACTTCAGAGAAAGTGTCCCGTCCAAGCATAGAAATAAGTAGTTTCTCTACATAATGTTCGGGGAACATCCTTTACAACGGAACTATTACAACGAAATACCGTTACCATGCAGGCTTTACAGCGAAAGTCGTAACAACGACTTGCGCTGGAGGGTGCTGTAGGATAGGGAATAGTTTAATTTACTATCCAAAACCTTCCCTACTACCCACGGGGTCTGGAGTTGGAATAGTAAATTAAACTATTCACTATCTAGCGCCCCCAACGCAAGTCGATGTAACGACTTGCGTTGTAAAACCTGCGTGGTAACGGTATGTGTGGTAATACCACGCGTTGTACCGTCATACATCCTAATGTTCCATTGGGCCCGTGTTTGTGGTCTCGGCAACGCCCATCAGGCGGATATTACTCCTCCTAGACCGTGCCTCCAAATCCTCCGCCTTGGCCGCCATCGTCTCTAGCTGTTTTTCCATCCTTGCTTGTTTCGACTCTAGCTGTACTTGAGAGTCTTCGGCCTCGGAGATCCGTCTTTCCGCCATATCCAGGCGCTCCGTGTGCTTATCTAAGCGTTCAGACATCCTGTCGGCTCGGTATGTTAGAGTGTCTATCTTCCCATCTATGTTCGTGAATGATGTCTGTATGGTACGGAACATGGTTTGGACAGCATCATTTGTAGTTGCTCCTGCTTCCAATGGCGGGGTTGTGGGGGGGGCCTGTGTCTCCGCGCCGCCATCCGGTTGTTTTTTGGCATGGTCAAAAGTTATCTTAGGTTGATTGCGCTCCGGTTTCCCCATTATCTTTTCTGTGTGGGCCGTAGGATATCAATGAAGGAAAATTTTAATGAAGCCGATGTGGCAGTCTAGGTCTCTATGTATGTAGCGGCACCAGTTCGCTAGGAGCACTAACGCGAGTCTGCTTCTCTCACCTCGCCCTTGTATGCTCAGAGCGTCTCCCACCAGCGCCAGTGTAATTCTCACACACCTCCTATAATCAGTCTAGGGATGGTCTGCTTTTGTGGTGTTCCGGCTGCGCCAATCTCAGTGCAGTGGTGCAAGTTGGATGTTTAGCCCTTAGTTTCCTCGTGCCCTTTAATCCTGTTTGGCTCTGTAAAGAAATCCATTAGACACAATAAATATAATTAATTAACATATCTTTAATGGAGCTTGCAAATCAGCTTCCATATCTGTCCTGGTATGTCCCATGAATGTTTCCTCAACATTCTTTATTCTTGACATTCTTTTACATCTAACATTATGATGTCATTTATACATCATTACATTCTCCCCCCTCCCCCCTAAAATAAGTGAAATAATTTAAACAAATAAATAGATTAACATTGTTCAATATTAACATTGTTCAATTAGTCTCTCGGGTCTTTTTGAAATTCTTTCTGATCTCCTTTGTATCGACTCATCTTGTTGATCATTTGGTTGTATGTTACTCTGTACATTGCCTGTTGCAACTTTCCTAAAGAAAGACTTGTTTCTTGTAATTGTTCTGCTATCATTTTCTGCAGTCATTGCTGTGCCATGTATTTTTGTAACTTCCAAAGGCATTGGGTGAAATCTAGTTTGTGATTTCTTAACTTGCTGTTGTTTAACTAAAACTAAATCACCAATTTGATAATCTTTGCCTTGATAAGTTTTTCCTTTTTCTGCATAGTACTTCATTTTCTCTTTGGCCTCTTTGTCTTGTTTTAAGACTTCTTCATGTGCTTTTGGTGGACTTGCAGGTAATTGTAGTAATCGAGTTCTCCTTGATTGCCCAAACATTAATTCTGAAGGGCACTTCCCAGTTGATGGATGAGGGGTATTCCTATAGTCTCTTAAAATTTGACATAAAGCTTGATTTACTGAAATCTGTGAAAGGTTTGCTCTTTGTACTCCCTTTTTAATTGTTGCCATCAATCTTTCTACCATTCCATTTGCTCTAGGCCACATTGGAGTTATCTTCCTATGTACTATTCCCAAATAGTTCATAAATTTTCCAAAATCTTCTCCACTAAATGGTGGCCCATTGTCTGTTTTTAATATACTAGGTATTCCCCATGTTGAGAATATTTCATCTAATATTGGAAGTACTGTTGAAGTAGACGTAGATGATATCAATTTTACAATTGGAAAACGAGAATATTCATCTACCACTGCTAGTAGGTAATGCCCAGAATCCAAAGGCCCATAAAAATCTGCTGCCACGTTTGACCAAACAGCATTTGGAAGATCCGACATGTGCAACTCTTCAATTCCTTTCTCCTTTACGGTACATTGGCAGATATAACAAGACTGAACAATTTCTTCCACTTGTTTGTCCAGCCTTGGAAACCATAGTTTCTCTCTTAGAAAATTCTTTGTTGCTGATACACCACGATGACTTTCATGAGCCAAATCAATTACACGACGTTGAAGACTGTCTGGTATTATTATTTTTGTTCCTCTGAGTAGTATTCCTGAGGAGGTTATAGATAATTCCGAATTTATATTTTTAAACGCCAACATATCATTTTTCCTAATATTTCTTTGAAATTGACTTCCTTTATTTATCAATCTCCACTTATTTTCATGTATGATTTTCTTCACCTCTTGAAGAGTATAATCTTTCTCCGTTTCTTCAATTAGTTCATTTTCTTTCACAACTCTTGGCATTGCTGATTTCACTATAAAGTGTATGTATTCTTCTGCCTCTAATTGTTGTACATCTGTTGTTGAAGATGGGTGTCTAGACAAATAATCTGCTGGATTATGTTCCTTACCTGGTTTATGAATTATTTTGAAATCATAATCCATAAGCCTCATACCCCATCTTTCAATTCTCGGCGGCATTTTTGTCTTTGGATTCCCAAAAATGGAAACTAATGCTTGATGGTCAGTAATAATTACAAAGGGTTTACCATAAATGAAATCATGAAAATGCTCACATGCCCAAACAACAGCTAAACTTTCTTTTTCAGGCTGTGAATATCTTTGCTCAATTTCAGATAGACTTTTACTGGCATGTGAGATTACATATCTTTGACTTTCTCTTCCCGGCTTATGTTGTACCAGCATTGCCCCTAGACCTACAGGGCTAGCATCCACTATTAATTCGGTGCATAGATGTGGGTCAAAATATTTTAGGTTTGCTGCATTCGTAATTTCCATTTTTATATTTTTAAATGCTTGTTCACAGTCTATATTCCATTGAAATTTCCTTCCTTTTTTTGTTAACTCTCTTAGAGGTGAGCTTGTAGTTGCAAAGTCTTTTATGTATCTTGCACAATAACTTGCCATTCCAAGGAAGGATCTTACTTCTGCTATGTCTTTTGGTCTCTGCATTGCATTTAATGCTACTATTTTGACAGGATCTGGTCTCATTCCTCTATAAAATGTCCATAATATGTTCCTTTTGTGGAAAATCTTCACTTTCTTTATAAATGTTCTTCTCCCTTCGTCGCCAATGTAAAGAAATCCATTAGACACAATAAATATAATTAATTAACATATCTTTAATGGAGCTTGCAAATCAGCTTCCATATCTGTCCTGGTATGTCCCATGAATGTTTCCTCAACATTCTTTATTCTTGACATTCTTTTACACCTAACATTATGATGTCATTTATACATCATTACAGGCTCTTCTTATTCTCAGTGTTCTTTCATGACAGGATTATGGTGCCCACTTGAAAATACTAACCTGCAACCCAAAATGTCTAAGTACATTAAAACAGAAACTACATTCTAGGTGTGTTGTACATCAAAAAAAGCACTTGTAATGCAATAGCATTTGGGCTATTGGCATTATAAATATCAATGCCTTTTATTTTTGTATTTTGAAAACCTGCAAGTGGTGCGTAAACACTCACTTTGTACTTACAGTCGTTGCTTACGAGAAGCAACTCTGGCAGTAACTATGCCTCTTTTACTGCCAGCCGTGCTTTTTGTAAGCAAGTATTATAAATAAGAAATGTGCGTGTTAATGCACCGCTTGCAGCTTTCAAAACACATAAATAAAAGGTATTGTCATTTACAATGCCAATAGCTCAAACTCTTGCAAATGCGAGACCTATTGCATTGCAAATGCTTATTATATAGTCTTTAAAAAAAATAAGCAGCCCAATTTCCTTAAAAAAACAGCTGCTTTTAAAAATGTTTAGTTTTTTTATGTTTCATTAAGAGTTGGCAGTAGTCCCTTGGACACCCCCGACATTTTTTTCCAATACACGAAGGGGAGCGGTCAAGAATAGGTCACCATCCCAACTTGGGAGTTAGTAACCTTTTAGTGGTTTGTGACAGGATATATATAACACGGATTTGAAATTTGGAAGGGATGCCCACAAGAAGCCCTTTCCAAATTACAAATCACTAACCATTCACAAACCCACTTTAGAAGTCTGGGAAAGTTTGCTAACTCCTAAAAGAGGGTGGCTACAATAAGAAATACTCATGTTGTGACCACAAACACTCCAATTTAGCAAATCCCAGTGTTTTCAACCGCAAAATAGGTTACTACAAATGGTCCATAGTCCAGATAGCTGTGCACACCCGACTGGTGAACAGGCCCAGACTGGAAACCCAAACCAGCCCTGGCAAGAATGTTCAAACAGCCTCACTCTGCTGGGTGGACAAGGCTAGAATGTGGTCATGGTGGCATGGTGGGGTCATGGCAGCCCATCATGCTCTGAGCACTCAGCTGGATAAAGTCATCCTGGTGACATGGAGTCAGCTGACAGCTGTATTATGACAGCTGTATTATGACAGCTGTATCAACGATGCAGTCAGTTTTACAAAATGTCCAACTGTCCTGCCTCTCTGTGGGGGAGTTCCTTCCTAAACTGGGCCATGCCTTGTATGTCACTGACCCCTCTTTAACCCCTAGCGGATGCTGTCACATATTTAATCTCTGCCCCTCTTCTGCTTCCTCCCAGGAAACAGACCGATGAAGGGAGATTAGTCTGATGGCATCTCTTGGCTTTAATCTCTAGAAAGTATTTTAGGCACTCTGAGACTGGCCGAGGCTGCTCTGAGGCGCTGAATGCACCCACTGTGCTGTTCATTGGAGTTCCAAGCAGCCATTGTCTTCTGCAGGGAGGGTGAAACCCACGTCCACACACACTGCAAAACAAAACAAAGGCCAGCGCCGACAAGAATGAATACAAACACTCGGGGCGTTGAGAATCTACAGAGCAGATTCCACAGAGCACCCACAGCTTAATTTGTTGTTATCTTGTCAGAATAACTCAGTAGGTGGAACGCCTGCTGAGGAGATATATCTAAACTGTAGGCCTGGAGATGTAATGGCAGATGTGGCAACTCAGCATTTTATCCTCCTGTTAACAATCAAAGGATTACCACTGACGTCAATCAAAAGTATTTCATTACAGTTCAAAGTTGAAAATGCTTTCTAAAAATAAGTTATTCATGATCTCTTTTCTTCCTTTCGACTTTTCTCTTCTACACTTTGCTCTTTTTCTACTACGTTTTAATATTATTTACTAGTACTAATATTTTTATCTGGGCAGTGCTTAGAAACATTTTAGGACAGTACAAATAATTTTCTGTTCACAAACAGGCCGATTCGCAAAACTGGGCCATTTGCGAATAAAAAAAGTCATTTTTCAATGTACATAGGCACAATTTGTGATTAGGTAATTGTTAGATTTGGGGGTCTCTGGTGGCAATGGGTATCACCTTTGTCCAAATAGGGACCCTTACTTCTAAGTCAGGATAAGGGGATTACACTCCTTAATAACCCCTGCTCACCGAGCAGACAGGCTTATCTCAGAGGCAGTGTGTTAAGCATTTGTGAATATACACAGTAATACAGTGATAACACTACAGATGGACACAACACAGGTTTTATAAAAATAAGTATTCTTTATATAGACTTAAACACAAAACCACAAACGACAAAAATCCACAATGCTACACTTAAGATTACTTAAAAGATGATTAAAGTCTCTTAGTTCAAGTTGATGGTAGATGCAGCAAAGTTCTCAACAAAGTACCTGGATGCGTAACGCAAAGTAAACAAAACGACTCGCAGAAGGGGAGATATGTCGGTTCCGTGACCCGGGGGAACGGTTGCGTCCTTCCTCAATGCATGCGCAGAGTAGGGAACTCGTTGTGAGCCTTACCGGTGCGGAGGTGATACGTAGATTCTCGACCTGTTGCGGTGCGTAAGATGGCGCCTTGATGCGATGACGATGATCCAGTTGCGATGCGAGAAGATGGCGCCCTTGATGCGGCGATGCGATGACGATGGATGATGCCCTGGCAGCCTTGCGGCGACTGTGTACTTTGGAACCGTGACAGGCCCTGTGACGCGCTTCTCCGGCGATGCGATGGCGACTCTTGATGGCGTCACGCTTCTCCGGTGATACGACAGCAGGCAGCTTCGATGAACACACGCCTCAAGAGAGATGCGTCGACGGCTCTCTTCTCTCGCGTTGCGACAATTTCAGCTGCGGCGGCGACACGCTTCTTCTCGATACATCGTGCTTCCAGCTCCCAGCGGCACGCAAGTGACTGGAGTCAGAATTCACAGCAAGAAAATTCAGGAGGGAGCTGGAGGTGAAGTCTTTTGGCCCTGAGACTTCAGCAGGAGGCAAGCACAGTTCAAGCCCTTGGAGAATATTCTGTAATTGAAAGTCCTTACAAAGTTCCTTCTCCTTTCCCTAGGCAATGAAGCAACCACTGCAGGCCAACCCAGCAAACAGCACACTGGCAGAGGGGCAGTCTAACTCCTGCAGCTTCCTTGGTACTTCTCCTCAGCAGAAAGGTTTCTTGTTCCAGAAGTGAAATAAAGTCTGTGGGACTGGGTCCCAATATTTATACCCCAACATCCTTTGTACCCTGAAGGCAGAGAGGCATCTGTCTAGTTCAAACCAGTTCCTGAGCACTTTGTTGACATTACTCTTCTCTTCCTTTCACTGTGCAGGGCAGAGACATCAGTCGCCCTACAGGAGCTGGAGCCAGCACAGGGGAGGGAAGATACAGCTCTGGAGCACTCTGTTGACAGGATTCCCCTTCTCCTTTCACTGTGCAGGGCAGAGACATCAGACAAGCCACACGGGGTGGAGTCAGCATTGTAGAGGGAAGGCCCAGCCCTATTCAGGTCCCAGGTGCACTCTCCCCCTCCCATCTAGTTGTAAATATCTCTATATCTCTGTAGGCTGTCCCAGACTGTCTCCTGGAATTTCCTCAGCCCTGTCACACACAAATCCAGACAAGGAATACACAACTCAGCAGAGGCGGGCTCAAATTGTTAGGCAAGCAAATACCTACTTTCTAAAAGTGGTATTTGCAAACACAGAATATTAAAATAAACTTTATTAAAATATGTATTTTATTAGCCTGAGTTAAGGCATACTAAACTCGAATTTCTACCATGTTCCCTGAGTCAGTTAGGATTATAGGAATGTAATAATATTCACTGCCCATTCTGGCCTATGAGAACAGGTAACCTTAAATAGTGAAAAACGAAAATGGCTGTAATTCACTATTAGAACATGCTACACACATCAGAGCATGTCCTACCTTATACTTACAATGCACCCTGCCCTTGGGCCTTCCATAGGGGTGTCTAATATGAAGCAAAGGGAAGGTTTAGGGACTGGCAAGTGGGTGCACTTGGCCAAGTCGACATGGCATTGCTAGACTGCACACAGGCCTTGCAATGGCAGGCCGTAGACCTACTTTACAAGCTGCTTCTGTGGGTGGCACAACCAGTGCTTCAAATCCACCAGCAGCATTTGATCTAAAAGCCCTGGGCACACAGGGTGCACTGTACTAGGGGCCGACAGTAAATCAAATAACCCAATTGTGGAATAACCAATCAGTACATCAATATAACATAGGGAGCACTCGCACTGTGGCACTGATTAGTAGTGGCACAGTGCCCAAAGCATAAATCCAGCAAAAACATATCAAAACAGAGGAGGAAATCTGTCAAAAATGGAAGAGAGACTCACACCAATGATGTCAGGTTTAACACGTGTCCCCTCTAGCTGAAATGTGGGGAGACCTACCCTTCCCCTTGGGAGTTCTCTTCACTATGGCAGAAAAATCTGGATAAACCATCAGCTTTGGCGTGTTCTGTACCAGGGCGGTGTTCCACTTTATAGGTTATACCCTGTAGGGAGAAGGACCACCTCAACAACGTTGGGTTCTCACCCCTCATCTGCATCAGCCATCTGAGGTGCCTGTGGTCGGTCTGAACCCGGACGTGAGTCCTAAACAAGTATTGTCTCAACTTCTTCAGTGCCCAGACCACAGCAAATGCCTCACGCTCAATTGCACTCCACCTCTGTTCCCGTGGAAGTGACCTCCTACTCATGAAGGCTACAGGTTGGTCAAAGCCCTCTTCAGTAATCTGTGATAGAATAGCCCCCACACCATGCTCTGAAGCATCTGTCTGTACAATTAATTATTTTGAGAAGTTGGGCGCCTGAAGCACGGGTGCTGTGCACATGGCAGTCTTCAGGGCATCAAAAGCCTTCTGACAGGTGTCAGTCCAGTTCACCTTCTTGGGCTGCTTACAGGAAGTCAGCTCAGTCAAGGGTGCAACAATGTTGCCATACCCCTTGACAAACCTCCTGTAGTAACCCCTGAGTCTTAAAAAGGCTCTCACCTGTGTCTGAGTCTTTGGGGGTTCCCATGCCAGGATGGTATCAATCTTGGGTTGTAGGGGCGCCACCTGGCAGCTTCCTACCTGGTGACCCAAGTACACAACAGAACCCTGCCCGATCTGACACTTACTTGCCTTGATGGTGAGGCCTGCCTTGTGCAGCGCCATCAACACTTCCCAGAGGTGCTTTAGGTGTTCTTCTCAACTGGCGCTGAACACTGCAATATCATTCAGGTAGGCGGCACTGAAATCCTCCAGCCCAGTCAACACCTGGTTTACCAACCTCTGAAAGGTGGCAGGTGCATTCTTCATCCCAAATGGAAAAACCCGGAATTGGTAGTGCCCATCTAGTGTGGAGAATGCTGACCTCTCCTTAGCCCCATCAGTCAAGGTGATCTGCCAGTACCCTGACGTCAAATCAAACGTGCTGAGGTACCGTGCAGCCCCTAACCGATCAATGAGCTCATCAGCTCTGGGAATGGGGTGTGTGTCAGTCCTGGTGACTGAATTGAGCCCGCTGTAGTCCACACAGAACCGGAGTTCGGGTGCGGCACCCGGCAAGGCAGCCTTTGGGACCAAGAGCACTGGGCTGGCCCAAGGACTGTTGGAGGACTCAATGACCCATAAAGCAAACATCTTGGAGATTTCCTCCTTAATGTAAGACCTAACCTTGTCAGTCACTCTGTAAGCCTTGTGCTTCACAGGAGGACGGTCGCCAGTGTCCACATCATGGACACACCACTTTGTGACACGAGGAACCAAGGAAAATAGATCAGAGAATTGCCCCAACAGTTGGCGACAATCTTGCTGCTGATCAGGGGTCAGGGTGGCAGAGAGGCTGACACCATCCACTGACCCATCTTGCTCTGCAGCAGACAGGAGGTCAGGAAGAGGCTCGGTCTCCTCCTCCATTTCATCATCTGTCGCTAGGAGCATGCCCACTTCTGACCTTTCAAAGTGGGGCTTCAGGCGGTTAACATGAAGGACCCTCAAAGGGTTCCTTTGAGACAGCAAGTTCACCAGATAGGTGACATCACTCTTGCGCTCCACCACCTCGTATGGACCTGTCCACCTGTCCTGGAGCGCACAAGCCTCAACAGGGACCACCATGACCCAAACTTTCTGTCCAGGTTGAAGCTCAATCAGAGTGGCATTCTGATCGTACCACCGCTTCATCTCTTCCTGGCTGGCTTCCAGATTCACCTGAGCGAGATCCCTGAAATGCTGAGTCTGGTTCCAGAAGGCCAGCATGTAGCTATATATACATCCTGGGGAGGTTTCCTGGGAGATTGCTCCCAGCCTTCCTTGACCAGACTCAAAGGTCCTCCTACCGGGTGACCATACAAAAGCTCAAAGGGGCTGAACCCTAGAGACTTTTGTGGCACCTCACGGTAGGCAAACATAAGGCATGGCAAGAGGACGTCCCACTTACGCCTCATTGGTTCTTCAAGACCCATAATCATGCCTTTAAGGGTCCGGTTGAATCTTTCAACCAGCCCATGTGAGTGGTAAGAAGTGGTGAACTTGTAGGTAACCACACACTCCTTCCACAGAGACTTCAAATAATATGAAATGAAGTTTGTACCTTGGTCAGACACAACCTCTCTGGGGAACCCCACACGGGAGAAGATCCCCATCAGTGCACGTCCCACCACGGGGGCCGTCTCTGTCCTGAGTGGAATGACTTCAGGGTACCGGGTTGCATGGTCTACCAAGACCAGGATAAACCTGTTGCCCATGGCTGTCTTGGGGTCCAGTGGCCCCACCATGTCAATGCCCACCCGTTCAAAGGGGGTACTGACTACAGGGAAAGGTTGGAGAGGGGCCTTGTGCCTCCTTCCACTTTTCCCACTTGCCTGGCAAGTTTGACAGGTACTACAATGATTATCTGAACTCTTCCGCATCTGGGGCCAATAGAAGTGGGAGACAAGCCTTTCAAAGGTCTTGTTCTGCTCCAGGCGACCAGCTAAAGGAACATCATGAGCCAGACCCAGTAGGAAGGGTCTGAAGCACGGGGGTACCCAGGCTCAGCAACCTTAGGCTCGCTATGCAGGAGACCATTCTCCCAGTAGATCCGATGTGATCCAGACTGATCACCTGCTGCCTGGTTTGTGGCCTGTTGCCCCAGTACAGAAACTTGCTCACAAGTGGGTTCCAGGGCATCCCCCTCAAGGTCTGCCTCCTCCTGGACCGTGGGAACAATAGAGGCTGGTTTCCCGCACCCCTTACCTCTTCTCTTTAAGGCAGGTCCCTGGGCCATATTTTCAGGCTCCAGGGTCTCTTGAACACCCTTAGCAGCCTTGGACCGAGTGGTCACACATGCCCACTCAGGCAGACCCAACATCTCCAAATGTGCCTTCCTCTCCACTTTCATCCAAGGGGAGCTTTCTAAATCATTGTTGAACTGACAATCAACAGGCATGGATGGTCTCACAGCCAATTGAAGAGTACCAGAGACCCCCATCCCACTCAAAGGGAACTGTGTTGTCAGCGGAAACAACTGGGAAAAATGCAATGGGGACTACCTGCTCTTCAGAGACCAAGTGACACAGCTGTTACACTTGCTCCTGTGTCTCTGAGAACCTCCACTCTATGGCCATTGATGGTCACCCACTGCCTGTATTTTTTAGTGTTCTCAGGCAGCTGAGTTTTAGGGACCATCTCAAAGTCTCCTAATGAGACAAGGGACATCTCTGCGGGACCCCACCCACCTTGGGCACCCATCACTGGCCATCTGACGGGGTGGTGTACAGGGTGGCACATACTGTCGTTTCTGAGGACACTGGGGATCATACCAACGGTGTCCCACCTGCTTACATTGAAAGCAGGTAACAGGCCCCCTTTGAACAGGTTTACCTGTCGGGGTCCTGACTTCTTTTCAGGGGGAGGCTAGGAACGATTACCTTGGTTCCCTTGGGAATTACTTTGGGGACCTTTTTGGACCTCCCTCTGTTTACCCTTGTCCCCCCCACTCTTCTGCTGAGGACCCTGTCCACCTTTGGCGGAGTCTCCCACAAGAGCCTTGTGACCCAGCGGTCCGCCTCTTCAGCAAGCTTTCTATGATTAGTCAACTTGCAATCAATAAGGTGCTGGCGTAGCTCTTGAAAACATTTAGCAGACAAGTGCTCCCTAGCAATCAAATCATAGAGCGCTTGAAAATTATCAACATGGCTACCCCTCACCAAACCATCCATAGCTCTTCAAAGGAAAGACACATATTCTACCCAAGTGGTTCCCTACAGTTTCTTACAGTTACTGAACCTCTGGTCCCTGGTCCCATTCACTTACTTTAAGGCGGTCGAGATCCACTGATTGCACCTAGCCTCCTCAACTTCCTGGAACAGAGCCGTAGTGAGACGGCGTCTCCTTAATAGAGACGCCGGTCACGTGATCGCATGTTCCTACATGTGCTCAACTGCGACCCCTGCTTGGTGTGGCAACTGAAGCGGCCATTTTGGGAGTGTGTGGTCCTAATCTGTTATGTCTGGTCACCAGAGGGTTGACCTTATATATGCGGCAACAGTAGCGGCCAGATTGGGATGGGGGTACTGATCCGTAATGTATGGTCACCAGACGGATATATATCAATGAACCATTTTCACTGTTGATAATGACTAGCTTCAGTATGTCATCTTGTGCTCTTATGCAGTTCGTGAGATCTTATTAGAAGGGACACGGAATGTGAATACATACACGGTCAATAGCCACCAGGGGGCCTACAGTGAAAAATAGCAGATGACTAGTGTAAAAGGAAGCTATATTGCTAGCAGGTCAGTCTCAGTTGTACTTGAATGAATAAATGAATGAATGAACGAAAGGAGTCTTCTAAAGCGCAACTTAGCCCAAGGGCATCAAGGCGCATAAGTGGGTCATGTAGAGTGTAGTAAACAGAGACATTCTTACAGATACACTTCAGAGAAAAGCCAGGTTTTCAAAGCTTTGCGAAATTAACAGAGCGAGAGAGGGTTGCCTCAGGAGCTCAGGGGGGAGAGAGTCCCATAACCTAGGTGCAACCATGGAAAAAGCTCTACCTCCCCATTTAGCCTTTACAAACCTAGGTACCTCAAGAAGATTTTTGTTAGAGGAGCGAAGGGATCGACTAGGAGCGTAGAGATGAATAAGTGACCTCAGACCCTCCACACCTGTACCACTTGCAAGGATAATGCAGCAGTAAATGGAAAACAGTGCAGTTAACCACATCTCGAGATATCAATCAATCAATCAATCAATCAAGGTACTTGGAAAGCGCGCTACTTATCCATTGAATTGAAATTGAATTGAAAGGAGTTTTATATAGCGCGAACAGCTGCCCTGAGTTGTCCAGGCAATGGTAAGTAAAGGAAACTTCTGCTGGGGTGGATCGCTGGTGGGGGTGAGCTATTTAGAGATTTTTTTGGTTAAAAAGGAAGGTTTTCAGTTGTTTGCGAAAGGTAAGTAGGTTAGGGTTGGACCTTAGATGGAGGGGGAGAGAGTTCCACTGTTCGCAATCTGGGTGTTATGATGGACAATAAATTGAGCATGGAAGCCCAGGTTGCGAAAACGGTGTCCACTTGTTCTGCCCTCATTCGGTCCCTACGTAAGATCTTACCACTGCTTCCCTTACAGGCCCGGGCATTAATAGTCAGGTGGACTATTTTAAGTCACCTTGATTATTGTAACGCGCTGTTACTTTAGTCTCCAGGCCTGCTGTTAGACAGACTTCAAAGAGTTCAGTCCGCTGCTGCTAAACTGGCCCTTGGCTGGTCTAGAAGGTCCTCGGCCACAGCGGCGATGGCTGAACTCCACTGGCTCCCATTAAAGCAGCGAGTGTCCTTTAAATCCCTCTGTCTCGTTTTCAAAGCCCTGCATGGACTTGGGCCCAGCTCTTTGCAAGCCATGTTTGCCTGGTGTAGGAGAGTAGGGTCTGCAATCCTATGATCACCCAGATTTTTTGCTTTTGTTTCACTGGTTTACGACTTTCTCTGGCTGTGGGCCTGCCAATCAGACCCACAGCCTGGCTGTTCTCTTTCTAAATTACAACATGTACCCTAGGTGCATTTACCAATTGGTACTGGGCCACCTTATCAGACCCTGTAACTCAGGGCATAGGTGTACCCAGGGCCGCCAGGGGCTGCAGCATGTATTATGCCACCCCTGGCTGGCCTCCTAAATTTGACACAACTGGCTGCATGACAGCTGGGGCGAAGTCGTGTAATCACCCTTTGCTTTAGATATAGTAGCTCTATATCTAACCATACAATGGACACCCGAGTCCCTATCAGTCACTCCTATGGCAGGCCTTGACAATCCTGAAGGCAGAGTGCATGGGCTCGCGTGAACTGTGTTCTGGCCCGAGCCGAGCCGGTTGCAGCTTGCGGAGAAAAGACCCAATGGCTGTTCCATGATAACGCGTGCCACATCGGTAACTTCGGTGTCGCGTTATCAAGACATGTCGAGTAAGGTGTCATACGAATCGGGATGCTGCCCACTCACCAACTCTGGCGACGAGGTTAGCATTCCGCCCTTCTAGAGGGACACGACATGTACGTAACTGTGAACCCCGGTTAAAGTTAACGAAAGCCTCAGCTCCACAAAATGGATGCTGCCACCACAGACACGAGTCTGACCTCCTGCTGCTGGGAGTCCTTCCAGCGAGGAGCACTTGGACAAAGGGTTTCCTGTCGAGGGCGGTGTTCGCACCGTCCCAGACAGGGTTTGTGTATTCTGGGTAGGTAGGGCTTTTGCGAGAAGGTGACTGCGGAGTGGCACCCCGGTGCTCACTACGCATCTGCCGGTTAGAACCAGTTCCAGGGGCGACAGCCCTGGCCTGGGGAAAGTCCGGCAGGGGAGAGGGGTGTAACTACCCCCCTTCCTGGTCCCTCCCTTAGGGCCGGACCTAGTCATGTACCCACCCCTTTCTTTAGGATAAAGGCCGGAGCGGGGACCCTTCCAAATTAGATCATCTTTGAATCAAGAATACTTTCTACGAAAGGACTTCAAGACTCTTCTCAAGATTTCTCCCTTGTGGCTAAGGAGTAGTCACCCTGCATCAGCGGGCACCATCTAAGAACTCTGCGGTTTGCTGTAAGTCCTTCCTCAAGGAATCCGACGGCCCAGCTCGACGAGAACCGGCTTCCCTGGCACCTCTGACCTCTACCCACGTCATCAGCTCAGCTGTGATCTGTGGGTGCGACGAGACCTCGAGGGACCGGCCATCATCAGAACCTGCACGCTCTTAAAAACCAGCACGACCATCGAGGTAACTCTCTGGTGAGTGCTCTGGGGTCCGAGAAGCCCCGACCCTGAGCCGCTCCAGCACCGAAGTGCGGTCTCCCAGCATCTCCACGATCTGCGTGGGGGCCCTTCTGCTCGCTGCTCAGCACGTTGTCTGGTCACTAGCCGCTGGCTTGTGTCCTTCTGTGACGACATCCGAGAATCATCACTGCCGGTCTGGTTGCTCCAGACTGGCCCTTGCTTCCATCTTTTCGAGAAGCACCCCGGACCCTCCTGGTCCACTCAAGACGCCGACAGCGACATCCGTCGTGGGACAGCTCGCACCTCCACCGTGGTCGCCGACAACGCCTCCTGGTCCGTGAGACTGCAGAGCCTAGCGTCGCCCACTCACCTGGTCGAGGTGACGGCCAACCAGTGCCTTCCTGGTACCCTCTGACTACTGGCTAGTAGTACGAACTTGGTCCCCTCTGCTTTCAGGTTTCATCAATTTCCGATCCAGGCTTGGATCTCTACGAACTATTCAGCACTGGTCGCCGGCCAGCAACTCCTTTTCTTCCGGCTCCTGGCTCGTCAGCGAAGACCCCGACGCCTGTAAGACTTGTGCAGCCGCAGCCCTCGTGGCTAGGTAACTCGGCATTTCAGTGCCTGCATAGCCTCCTTACTCTAGGGTCCCGAGTCCCTCGCTTCCGACTTGCCTTAACCTTTCCGTGTCCTCGGACACTTGTTTTAACTGTGCACTTAAAGTATTTGCTAAAGAGATTTGGTTTGTGCTAAGTACCCTGTCCTCATAAAGAGTACAGGGCTGTTGTGATTCTTAATAAATATACTGTTTATTTTCATAACACTTGCGTGGTGTCCTTTCACTGGGTGTTCAAGGGGTACATGTGTGGTAAACAGCTGGCTTAACACGCCCTCTCGAGTCTTTAGCCTTAGACTGCTCGTATCCACGCTACTAGGATAGCTGGTCTATAGGTTGACTTACAACCAAACACCATAAGGGTCGTTGGAACGATACATAGCGGTCGCTAGAATAGCGACCGTTGCCTATCGGGCCAACTTCTCACATTGGTGAGCAGCGGTTGGGATTTGAGCTTGCTGTTGTTTTACCACGCGTATCCTAAGAATATCTTGTTGAAAGATCGCGCAAGTACTGTTAGTACATATAACTAAAGCTTAGAATACTCTGAGTTCTACTGAACCAGCTGTTGTAGCTCCTCAAGGCTTAGCACACCTTGGCTACAACTCTTAGCAAGGGATCAGTAGGAAAACACATAGTGTAGGTAGGTGCATCACTTACACCACACTAGAAACAGTATGTCGGGCCAAGGAGGAAACTCTGAGTCTCCCCTTGTGTCAGTTGACCCTCCACAGGTCATCCCTTCAGGATATACTGTGCTGAGCTTCAAGGAGTTAAGACGATTGTGTCACTCCCGGAAGATTCAGCAGGGGTCTAACCCCACAACGTCCTTTCTGATTGGTCTCTTGGAGACTTATGATGCCAGGAGAGCTGAGAAACTTCGTAGCTCTTCTAATCCAGAAGGAGACATGCCTCCCCTCGAGGGAACCCGGGACGATCCTGACCTCATTCACCTCGCAACCGAGAACGAGGATGTGGAGGAGGATGAGGATGAGGATCTCTCTGGGGACGAGGCAGATAAGGGACAGGTAGAAGTCGTCAGACTAACACGGTCCAACTTAAGCAGACACGATAGTGGTACTGGGGGAACCCCGGCGCTACTGTCGGTTCCGCTTAACCTGGGGAATGGACGAGCCCGATCTCTGTCAAGAGACTCTGGCAGATCCCTTCATACCAACGGCTCTCACAACTCTTCTCAAAGAGGGATGACGTCCCCTCAGAGGAGAGTGTACGAAGCGAAAGAAAGGGCAGCTAATCTAAGGATCGAAAGGGAAGAACTTGCCCTGGCCAAGGAAAAGCTTGCTTTCGCTAGAGAGCAACAGTTAAGTGGGGCAATCCCCACTGGTGGCAGCAATGTACCTAGTAATAGGGAAAAGAGTTTCGATACGAAACACCTTGGGAAGATAGTGCCCCCCTTTAAACAAGGGGACAACATCCACAAATGGATTACTGCTTTGGAGAGGGCCTGCACTGTGCAAGGCGTTCCCCAGAGTCAGTGGGCAGCTATCTTGTGGCTCTCCTTTGAAGGAAAAGGAAGAGACAAGCTCCTCACCACAAGGGTAGAGGACGCTAATAATTACCAAGTCTTGAAGAATACACTCGTTGAGGGGTTCGGCCTAACCACTGAGCAGTACAGGGTGCTGTTCAGGGATACCCAGAAAACGCAGTCTCAAGATTGGTCTGATTTTGTCGATTGTGCCACTAAGGCTTTTGAGGGCTGGTTGCTGGGCAGTAAGGTTACTGATTACAAAGGATTGTATAATTTGATGATGAGAGAACAAATTTTAAACAATTGTCAGAACCAGTTGTTGCATCAGCATCTTGTCGACTCGGATCTGACCTCTCCCCAAGAATTGGGACAGAAGGCAGACAAATGGGTTCGTACGAGAGTTAAACAGAACCAGGGCCAGAATCAAGGTGGTCAGAAGAAAGCAGACCAGAAGGGTAAAGATTCTAAGGGGGAACAAAATGACCAGAAGTCTTCGACAGGTCCCCAACAACTCAAAGAGGGTGGGGGTCAGGCTCCCCAAAAGAAGAAAGAAGGCCAATCCAAAAGATGGTGCCAGTACTGTAAAAGTAAATCTCACTGGTTTAGTGAGTGCACCAAGAAAGGAGGAGGGCAGACTCCTGCCACTGCAGCCCCTAAGGCACCTGTGCCCCCTAGTACAGTCAGCAGTGGTAGTGCGCCTCCCAAGGGTTTAGTAGGGTTAACCCTGGGTTCTGAGGGGCGTGACAACTTAGTTGGCACACTCACTCAGGCTGTCCTTGTCAGTACAGGGGACGCGGACGTGTCCCCTGACATAAGTCCCAATACGCTGGGCAAATACCGACAGACGCCTTTCATAAATGGAAAGATGGCTCAGGCCTATAGGGACACTTGTGCCAGCGTCACCATGGTGACGCCTAACTTTGTGGACCCTGGACAGATCATGCCAGGTACAGAATTCCTGGTGACCAATGCAAGCAATGTCACTACCAATCACAGTATGGCAATTGTAGCTTTCTCCTGGGGAGGGGTAACTGGCCAAAAGAAGGTTGTAGTTAGTCCAGACCTCCCAGTGGATTGTTTGTTGGGCAATGATTTGGAGTTGTCACAATGGTCAGAAGTGGAGCACCGGACTCACATGGAAATGTTAGGTTTGCCAGCACATGTGTTCGCTGTGACTAGGTCACAGGTCAGGAAATGCCCCACTGAACAGGTGCTGGATCCTGGAACAACGGACCAGACACCTCCCAAGAAAAAGAGCAGTAGGGTTAAGGCTGCGCCTTCCCCCTTGCCCCAGGTCGAGGATCAAGTCTCAGAGGAGGCTGACCTACAGGAATTGAGGGAAACTGAGCCTCGGGAGTTCGAACTTGATCAAGTTGAATTCTTGGGCTCAGGGGGACCCTCAAGGGAAGACCTGGGGAAGGACCAGTTAGACTGCCCTTCTCTTGAACCCCTCAGACAGCAGGCTGCTGCTGAGGCTGCTGGGAACGCCACAGGTACCCACAAGGTATACTGGGAAGATGGACTCCTGTACACTGAGTCAAGAGACCCCAAGCCTGGCATGACCAGGAGGCTGGTCGTCCCCTTGTCTCAGCGTGGTTTCCTACTTACCTTGGCCCACGAGATTCCCTTAGCAGGTCACTTAGGCCAGACGAAAACGTGGGACAGGCTTGTCTCGCACTTTCACTGGCCTCACATGAATGAAGATACCAAGGAGTTTTGCCGCTCCTGTGTCACTTGCCAAGCCAGTGGTAAGTCAGGTGGCACGACAAAGGCCCCCCTTATACCAATGCCTGTGGTGGGGGTGCCCTTTGAACGGGTGGGGATCGGCATCGTCGGTCCCATGGAACCACCAACAGCATCAGGGCACAAGTTTATACTGGTGGTAGTGGATCATGCCACCAGGTACCCTGAAGCTATTCCCCTTAGGACCACTACAGCACCTGTTGTGGCAAGAGCCCTGGTTGGAGTATTCTCCAGAGTGGGCTTCCCTAAGGAGGTCGTCTCCGACAGAGGTGCAAACTTTATGTCGAGCTACTTAACTGCTATGTGGAAGGAATGTGGTGTCAACTACAAGTTCACTACGCCCTATCATCCACAATGCAATGGGCTTGTTGAGAGATTCAACAGGACCCTAAAAGGGATGATTCATGGACTACCGGAAAAGCTTCGGCGTAGATGGGACGTCCTGATCCCCTGCCTCTTGTTCGCCTACAGAGAAGTCCCACAGAAGGGGGTTGGCTACAGCCCTTTTGAACTTTTGTACGGGCATCCTGTAAGAGGACCCCTGTGTTTGGTGAAGGAAGGATGGGAGAGACCTCTCAAAAAGCCGGCAACCAGCATAGTGGACTATGTGCTCGGCCTCCGCTCGCGGATGGCTGAATACATGGAGAAGGCATCCGAAAACCTTAAGGCCAGCCAAGAACTCCAAAAAACTTGCCATGACCAAAAGGCTGTCTTGACTGTTTACCAGCCCGGACAGAAGGTGTGGGTGTTGGAGCCAGTGGCCCCAGCAGCACTCAAGGACAAATGGTCCGGGCCCCACACCATCCTGGAGAAGAAGGGAGAGGTCACCTACCTGGTCGACCTGGGAACTCCCCGGAGCCCCCACAGGGTGCTTCATGTCAACAGGCTAAAAGCATATGTCGACAGGAAGGACATGAGTTTGCTCATGGCCCTAGATGAGGGACAGGAAGAGGAGAGTGACCCTCTCCCCGACCTGCTCACTCAGAATCCTGACGATGGCTCGGTAGATGGTGTTGTCTTTTGTGGCAGCCTCTCCGAACATCAACAGAGCGACTGTAAACAGGTTCTTCAGTCGTTCCGACATCTGTTTTCTCTGACACCCAGTCAGACCGATTGGTGCACCCATGAGGTCGACACTGGTGACAGCTTGCCCGTAAAGAGTAAAATCTACAGGCAGCCTGATCACGTTAGAGACTGCATCAAAAGTGAAGTGCAGAAAATGTTGGAGCTGGGAGTCATTGAACCCTCGGATAGCCCTTGGGCTAGTCCCGTAGTTCTAGTGCCGAAACCTCACACCCAGGGTGGTAAGAGAGAGATGAGGTTCTGCGTAGACTACAGGGGTCTCAATGCAGTCACTAAGACTGACGCCCACCCAATACCAAGGGCAGACGAGCTTATTGATAGGCTGGCTTCGGCCAACTACTTAAGTACGTTTGACCTGACAGCTGGGTATTGGCAAATTAGGTTAGCTGAGGACGCCAAGCCTAAAACAGCATTTTCAACCCCTGGTGGGCATTATCAGTTCGTGGTGATGCCCTTTGGTCTGAAAAATGCACCTGCCACCTTCCAACGGTTGGTGAATCACGTCCTTACTGGGCTGGATGACTTCTGTGCGGCGTATCTTGACGATATTGCTGTCTTTAGCTCCACCTGGGAGGATCACCTGGTCCACCTGCGGAAGACATTGGAGGCGCTGCAAGCAGCAGGCCTCACTATCAAGGCCACCAAGTGCCAGATAGGGCAGACACGGAGGGGCTGATTCACAGAACTAACTTAAGACAAAATCCTAAACTTACTACTTTTGGTATTCACAGAAGTTAGGATTTTGTCTTAAGACAGACTTAAGACAGACTTAAGACAGACTTAAGACAGAATCCTAACTTAAGTCTGTCTTAAGTCTGTTTTAAGACAAAATCCTAACTTCTGTGAATACCAAAAGTAGTAAGTTTAGGATTTTGTCTTAAGTTAGTTCTGTGAATCGGGCCCAGGTTGTATACCTGGGCCACCTTGTAGGTGGAGGTCAGGTTCAGCCACTGGAGAGCAAGATACAGTCAATCAGGGACTGGGCTCCTCCAACAACCCAGACTCAGGTTCGAGCTTTCTTGGGCCTGACTGGTTACTATAGGAAGTTTGTCAAGAACTATGGTTCCATCGTGACACCATTAAATGAACTGACAAGTAAGAAAATGCCAAAAAAGGTTCAGTGGACAGCGAGCTGTCAAAAAGCATTCGATGACCTAAAGCAGGCCATGTGCACGGCGCCTATCCTCAAGAGTCCGGACTACTCCAAACCATTCATTGTCCAAACAGATGCTTCTGAGTTGGGTGTGGGAGCTGTTCTTTCTCAACTGAATTTTGATGGTCAAGACCAGCCCATTGCTTTTATAAGCAGAAGGCTGACCCCTAGAGAGAAGAATTGGTCAGCTATCGAGAGGGAGGCCTTTGCTGTGGTTTGGGCCCTGAAGAAGCTGAGGCCATACTTGTTTGGCACTCACTTCAAGATTCAGACCGACCATAAGCCCCTCTTGTGGCTAAATCAGATGAAGGGTGAAAACCCCAAACTGCTTAGGTGGTCCATTTCCCTACAGGGGATGGACTTCACAGTGGAACATAGACCTGGTACTGATCATGGCAATGCCGATGGGCTCTCCAGATATTTCCACTTAGAACAAGAAGACTTACCTGGTCAAGGTTAGCTAGTTGTTCCGACGTTTGGGGGGGGGGTCATGTAGGAGAGTAGGGTCTGCAATCCTATGATCACCCAGATTTTTTGCTTTTGTTTCACTGGTTTACGACTTTCTCTGGCTGTGGGCCTGCCAATCAGACCCACAGCCTGGCTGTTCTCTTTCTAAATTACAACATGTACCCTAGGTGCATTTACCAATTGGTACTGGGCCACCTTATCAGACCCTGTAACTCAGGGCATAGGTGTACCCAGGGCCGCCAGGGGCTGCAGCATGTATTATGCCACCCCTGGCTGGCCTCCTAAATTTGACACAACTGGCTGCATGACAGCTGGGGCGAAGTCGTGTAATCACCCTTTGCTTTAGATATAGTAGCTCTATATCTAACCATACAATGGACACCCGAGTCCCTATCAGTCACTCCTATGGCAGGCCTTGACAATCCTGAAGGCAGAGTGCATGGGCTCGCGTGAACTGTGTTCTGGCCCGAGCCGAGCCGGTTGCAGCTTGCGGAGAAAAGACCCAATGGCTGTTCCATGATAACGCGTGCCACATCGGTAACTTCGGTGTCGCGTTATCAAGACATGTCGAGTAAGGTGTCATACGAATCGGGATGCTGCCCACTCACCAACTCTGGCGACGAGGTTAGCATTCCGCCCTTCTAGAGGGACACGACATGTACGTAACTGTGAACCCCGGTTAAAGTTAACGAAAGCCTCAGCTCCACAAAATGGATGCTGCCACCACAGACACGAGTCTGACCTCCTGCTGCTGGGAGTCCTTCCAGCGAGGAGCACTTGGACAAAGGGTTTCCTGTCGAGGGCGGTGTTCGCACCGTCCCAGACAGGGTTTGTGTATTCTGGGTAGGTAGGGCTTTTGCGAGAAGGTGACTGCGGAGTGGCACCCCGGTGCTCACTACGCATCTGCCGGTTAGAACCAGTTCCAGGGGCGACAGCCCTGGCCTGGGGAAAGTCCGGCAGGGGAGAGGGGTGTAACTACCCCCCTTCCTGGTCCCACCCTTAGGGCCGGACCTAGTCATGTACCCACCCCTTTCTTTAGGATAAAGGCCGGAGCGGGGACCCTTCCAAATTAGATCATCTTTGAATCAAGAATACTTTCTACGAAAGGACTTCAAGACTCTTGTCAAGATTTCTCCCTTGTGGCTAAGGAGTAGTCACCCTGCATCAGCGGGCACCATCTAAGAACTCTGCGGTTTGCTGTAAGTCCTTCCTCAAGGAATCCGACGGCCCAGCTCGACGAGAACCGGCTTCCCTGGCACCTCTGACCTCTACCCACGTCATCAGCTCAGCTGTGATCTGTGGGTGCGACGAGACCTCGAGGGACCGGCCATCATCAGAACCTGCACGCTCTTAAAAACCAGCACGACCATCGAGGTAACTCTCTGGTGAGTGCTCTGGGGTCCGAGAAGCCCCGACCCTGAGCCGCTCCAGCACCGAAGTGCGGTCTCCCAGCATCTCCACGATCTGCGTGGGGGCCCTTCTGCTCGCTGCTCAGCACGTTGTCTGGTCACTAGCCCCTGGCTTGTGTCCTTCTGTGACGACATCCGAGAATCATCACTGCCGGTCTGGTTGCTCCAGACTGGCCCTTGCTTCCATCTTTTCGAGAAGCACCCCGGACCCTCCTGGTCCACTCAAGACGCCGACAGCGACATCCGTCGTGGGACAGCTCGCACCTCCACCGTGGTCGCCGACAACGCCTCCTGGTCCGTGAGACTGCAGAGCCTAGCGTCGCCCACTCACCTGGTCGAGGTGACGGCCAACCGGTGCCTTCCTGGTACCCTCTGACTACTGGCTAGTAGTACGAACTTGGTCCCCTCTGCTTTCAGGTTTCATCAATTTCCGATCCAGGCTTGGATCTCTACGAACTATTCAGCACTGGTCGCCGGCCAGCAACTCCTTTTCTTCCGGCTCCTGGCTCGTCAGCGAAGACCCCGACGCCTGTAAGACTTGTGCAGCCGCAGCCCTCGTGGCTAGGTAACTCGGCATTTCAGTGCCTGCATAGCCTCCTTACTCTAGGGTCCCGAGTCCCTCGCTTCCGACTTGCCTTAACCTTTCCGTGTCCTCGGACACTTGTTTTAACTGTGCACTTAAAGTATTTGCTAAAGAGATTTGGTTTGTGCTAAGTACCCTGTCCTCATAAAGAGTACAGGGCTGTTGTGATTCTTAATAAATATACTGTTTATTTTCATAACACTTGCGTGGTGTCCTTTCACTGGGTGTTGAAGGGGTACATGTGTGGTAAACAGCTGGCTTAACACGCCCTCTCGAGTCTTTAGCCTTAGACTGCTCGTATCCACGCTACTAGGATAGCTGGTCTATAGGTTGACTTACAACCAAACACCATAAGGGTCGTTGGAACGATACATAGCGGTCGCTAGAATAGCGAACGTTGCATATCGGGCCAACTTCTCACACCTGGTATACCCCAACCAGAGCACTTCGATCTGCAACGGCTTGTCTTGTGAAAGTGCCGAGATTTTAAAAAGCTAGGGCCGGGGGCAGATCCTTCGGAGTTGCTGCCGCTAAACTCTGGAACAGTCTGCCCCTGGACATCCGCCAAACGGAATAACTTCTTCTTTTTAGGAAACGTGTCAAAACTTGGCTGTTTCCGAAGGGTTAACTTGATGGCCACCTTACTGCTCTGCCTCTCTCTCGTGGTCTTCCTCCTCGAGAAATCTCAGCGCCAGGATGCCTGTAAGGTGATAGCTGCGCTATATAAATATTTAAATAAATAAATTAAATGCGTTATAGGAAAAGCAGCGGCCTCCTGATCTGTCTCTTCGTATCTGTGGGACAACAGTTAGGAAGGCTTTCGATGAACGGAGTTCTTTTTTGGGATGGTAGGGGGTGATCAAGGAGTAATTGATCGCCGGCCCAGATTTCCAGAAGGCTTGGTGGGTGATGCACATGGCCTTGAGGGTCTCAAGGCGCTGAGGAGAGGGGGGGAGGTGCTGCTACTGTTCGAAGAGCAAGGTCTTGAGGAGTCTTCTGAATGCGAGAAGGTCTTGGGTCTGTCGTATGTGGGTAAAAGGGTGTTCCAGATCTTGGTGCCAAGGTAAGAGAAGGATCTGCCGCCGGAGGTCATACGTTGGATGCGGGGGACAGCGGCGAGTGCGAGGCTGGCGGAGCGGAGCTGGCGGGTGGGGGTGTGGAAGCTGAGTCTGCTGTTCAGGTAGGCTGGTCCGGCGTTGTGGAGTGCTTTGGGTGAGGAGCTTGAAGGTGATCCTCTTGTCGACGGGGAGCCAGTGTAGGTTTCACAGGTGGGGGGTGATGTGGCTGCGGCGGGGGATGTTGACGGCCTGTTTTGGCAGAGAAGTTTTGGATGCGTTGTAGTCGTCGTAGGTGTTTGGCTGGGATTCCTGCGCAGAGTGCGTTTCCGTAGTCCAGTCTGCTGCTGACGAGGGCATGTGTCACCGTTCTTGTTCGGTCGGGATCCACTTGTAGATCCTGCGGAGCATGCGGAGGGTGTTGTAGCAGGAGGAGGAGACGGCGTTGACCTGTTTAGACATGGAGAGGGAGGAGTTGAGGATGAATCCTAGGTTGCGTGCATGGTCAGTGGGTGTTGGTGCTGTTCCCATAGTTGTCGGCCACCAGGAGTCATCCTAGGCTGAGGGGGTGAGTCCAAGGATTAGGACCTCCGTCTTGTCCGAGTTCAGCTTCAGACGGCTGCTCCTCATCCAGTCCGCGACGGCCTTCATTCCCTCATGGAGGTTGGTTTTGGCGGTGTGTGGGTCCTTGGTGAGGGAGAGGATGAGCTGGGTGTTGTCGGCGTAGGAGATGATGTTGAGGTTATGATGGCGGGCCACTTGTGTCAGGATCGCTTAGCCGCGCCTACCTTAAATGTTGAACTACAAGTCCCAACAGCCCGGTGTGTGTTCCTGGTATATAAATAAGGGCGGGACCAGGAGACTTTGTGCGTGATTTTGGTTCATTGCCTGTTTGTCATTCTCCACCATTTATCCGTACCTGAGTTCCTGCGTGGTGGAGGTCTCCTTTATGAGTTGCTGTTGTTCGGAGATTCTATGGTTAAGCGCTGATTCTGCTCGGTTTCCCGAGCGCTGTGCTTGCCGAGTGCCTTTCCTCTGGTGTTTTGGCTTCCGGGTCGGTTCTCATCGACTCTCTGTTCGGCTGGTGAGTTTGCCGGTTGCCTGCTGCATTGCGGAGCGAGCGGAGAATTCTTCGCGATGTCCTAAGCATGAGTAGAACGCTTTCTGCCTTGTTTGAACATAGAATACATCATTGTGGGTCTGTCTCCTGCCACGGCGAGGCTTCATTTTCTGTTCGCATCGTGAGCGGAGCGCAGTGGCTGCGCTGCGCGTTACCGTTATGAAGTTACACACTATCTGGGGGAAGGAGGAGGATTCAGATGCAAGTGCCAAAGCGGAAAGTAGTGGGTTGTTCTACACTTTGCCATATTTGAAGACTGGTGTTATGTTCAGTTGTTTTCGAATACAGAAGGATCTATATACTGTAATCAACACTGGAAGATAGTAGTAGGAGGCTACATCTTACCGTTTAATTAACTGCTTCTTTACTTATCGTCTGATTGGGTGAAGGAACCCTTTTTTGGTTGACATTGGATTTATGTTGTTTTGGAGGAAATAAGGAGAAGGATTTCTCTTTAAGCTGGGAACAGTTTCAAAGGAGCATCATTCCAGTATGAACTTTAATACTAGGGGGTGCGTTTTCCAACTGATATGTTATTAATGAAGTACTTCACAAATGTGTGTGGGTTTGAGGAGTAACTTGTCTCTTCTATCTTTAGGGATCAGGAGCGTGTTCAGTTCTCTATATATGTACAGAAGCAGGAGGGCAATTTGGAGGACCTGAGCCAGGTGAATAGAGGGAAATTTTTTCTTTATTTCCCTCGCCCAATCACTCGAACACCCTGTGTACTTGTATATCAGGGTGTTGGTGAGGTCAGGAGGTGGAGCCTATCTTGCTACGATTGGACCCTGCGGAGTGCACCCTGACAACTTGTGCGAGGGGGGCCCTTTAGACATTGAACAGCGTCGGGCTGAGCCCTGGGGGACGCCGCAGATTATGTCGGGGGCTTCGGATTGGAAGGGTGGGAGGCGGACTCTCTGGGTTCTGCCTGAGAGGAGGGACGTGGTCCAGTCAAGGGCCTTCTCTTGGATTCTGGCTTCTAGGAGGCGTGTCTTTAGAGTGCAATGGCATACCCAGTGCTTAATTTGAGCCGGAGCTTGCCGGTGCTTGGCACCGGCACCTAATTGTTAGGGCCGGGTCTACAGTCACGGCAGCATTGAGTGCACCTGCATCAGTAATAGATGCATTTCTAACGAGAGAGCGTGTGTTGTCACTTTCTTTTTAAGCTCTGGAGACCGTGGTTCATGTTTGACTGATGTTTAAAACCCTGACTAAAACTGTGTAAACTGACTCCAGAGCAGACTCTCCGATGATCGATTTTCCATTTCTCCCCTCCTCCTCACTCCCTCGTCTTCAAGACTGCCTTCCGGCCCGACCCGCAGCCGCAGATCAGTGGTGGGAGCGGGGTGTAGTTGTTGTTGAGTTGGACTGGGCAAGGCGGTCTTTTTCTGCGGGGGTTGGGGCTGTGCGCGGCAGAGCCAGCGACACAGGCGCAGATTTGAATGCGCGCGCATTGACCATTCGCTGTCGCGCACGCCCGCCCAGCATACCCGCAAGGCCGCCCGCCCCTCACCCTGGTCAGTGGAGGTGTTGTACGCCCGGCGTGCCGCCTTTCGAAGTAGTGGGAGCAGGAGTAGTCGGGACAGACCTCCCCTGCTGCTTGGACGACTTCCGACTTACAGTTCTGCTCACCAGGTGAGGGCGAGGGAGCAGCAGGGGGCCCTAGCACTCAGGCAGCAGGCGCGGCGCTGCCGTGATGGTGATGGCTGCTGCCAGTCATTATGTGGATTGGTCACTCTGGTCATGATGGCCAACGCCGCCCGGCGCCAAATCAAGATGATTAGGGTTTTAAATTAATAAAGCTGCGCAGCAGGGGGGGCAGGCCGCAGGCGCAGGATTACTGATGACGATTAATTGGTGACTGACTGGTTTTAATCGATCAAGAGGGCCTGGTGGTGCAGGACTGGCCTGGTGTAGGCAGCGTAGGCCCGCGGCCAAATAAATAAGTAAAGCTGCTGCGCAGGTGAGGCCTACGCTACGCCGACTGGTTTACTCCTGCGTTGGTCATGCCTGGTCACTCTGTTCATGAGGAGGTTTGTGTGTTTGATCAGATGGATCATTCATGTTGCCAGAAGTGCTCCGTTGCGGTTGCGGCAAGAGATTTGGCCGGATGTTCTTCAGGAGATGCAAGGGGAAGTGCATTATGGCGGTGATGTCTTTGTCTTGTCTATGAGACTACATGATTTTACAGCAAGTCAGTTGTAATTCTACAACAATATACGTGGGCGAGTATGGCTAAGTTGCCAACAGAGAAACAAATAGCCTCCAGGTTGAGTCTCAGCTTCTCAACTTGACCACAGTGTGTGATCTAGGTCGGAGAAACACTTTATTTTACGTCTTCAGGACAGTTCCCTTGTCTGCTAAAATGAATCCCTCCTACAGCGGGATTAAGTGCAATTGCAATTGTGCAAAATGTTCGTTTGGAATTTCAGGGTAGGTTAATAAAGCTGTGTCCGCCGCCCCCAGTCGGTTTGTGACAGATTCTGTTAACGACGTAACATGCTTAAATTCTTTTCAGTGTGGCAATATGTTTTCGGTGCATTTCTTTTTTTACACATCGGCAATCCGCTGATGAAACTAGTAGCGACGATCGGGATGTGATGGATGACTGCACTCTCACACACACTCAGTATGTTCACAAGAGCAATGCGGATTCCGGCAGCGTCATGTAAATAACATTTAAAGTGCACTGTGTGTGCAGTCTGTCCAAGTAATACTGCACTGCTGCAACTGCACAACACCGGAGGGTCAGGTAGCCACGGCGTGAGGAGGAGGGGGAGCTTTAGGGAATAGCACAGCACAGGCGGGGCATCTCTGCAGTAGGGGGGTATGTGCATGGAAATGCACTTTTGAGTTAATCTTTTTCTAAATGTTTACAGGGCAAAGGAACCTAAACCTTACTATGAGGAAAGCTCCCTTGCTGAAATTCGGATCAGCAAGGTATATTACCTCTGACTTTTTGCAGGGGCAGTGAACGATGTGGGTGGAGCCAGTGGAGGGAGTGGGTGGAGCAAGCAAAAAGTAGGTGTGGCCTCCGACAAACATTTGAGCACCTGCACTTCATATTTTACAAATTAAGCACTGGGCATACCATGTTGAAGGCGGCTGACAGGTCCAGGAAGATGAGGGCTGATGTTTCGCTGTTGTCTAGTTGGTGCCTGATGTCGTCTGTGGGGGCGATGAGGGCTGTCTTGTTGCTGTGGTTGCGCCTGAATACGGTCCAAGATGTTGTCTTCCAGGTGGCGGGCCAATTGCATGTTGACGATTTTCTTGATGACCTTTGCCAGGAACGGGAGCAGGGAGATGGGCCGGAAGTTCTTGAGGTCCTCGGGGTATGCTTAGGGCTTCTTGAGGAGGGAGTTGATTTCGGCGGGCTTCCAGCTTTCCGGAAATTTTGCTGTTTTGAATGAGATGTTGATGACCTTCTGTAGTTGGGGTGCGATGGTTGCGTCTGCTTTGTTGAATACGTGGTATGGGCACGGGTCTGACGGAGATCATGAGTGGATGGAGTTCATGACCTTGCATGTCTCGTTGTCATTGACATTGGACCAGGAGGTCAGGCGCTTGGCGCTGGTGGTGTTCACAGGGGAGGTGGTGTCAGGCGTAAGGTTCCGTGGATTCTGAACCCGTTTCATAAAGGTCGTCGTATTGTGCCGATTTTGGTATCAGCGGACCGCAAATGACAAGTGCGGCATGTATGAGTGTTTTTGTCATGTTTGAGTGATGGATTCACTACGTATTTAGGGATTACGTTCTGAACCCTTGGGTTCCATTTTGTATGCGGCAGCCATTTTGTGGTTGCCCTCACATAGGCTGATGACTACGGCCGAACGAGTCCCTGGGACACGTACACCTTTAGCTGACTTCTGTGTGACCTGAGAAAGCTGACTCCATTGACCGAGGCTAAACTTGTTAGGCTAGTTCCTTGTTCGGCAGCTGGTCAAGATAGAGATCAAAGAGCAGGACATTGCTGAGTTTATGGTACATGCACACACCCTTCTATCTTGCTTCTCATCTCTTTCTATTCCTTCTTTTATAGTCCTTTTAATATGGGTTCCGTCCGGCCTGTCCGAGCAGGAATGTTGGATTTTGCCTTGTCATTTCTGGTGGGCTGGACAACTGGAAGTGGGCTTGCCGTCATGCGATATGTTTGAAATGTCATTACGTGATTGGCCAGTTTGTATGTAATTGATGCTAGCCAGGAATGTGATTTTTAGCATAAAATACGATGTCTCGCACTATGAATTTGTGCAGTCTCTAGCGAACCACCCGTGTTGTGCTTGGTAGACCTCTGTTCCTGGTTGCAGCCAATAAATTTGATCTGTGACGTCACCAAGAAGTATCCCGTGTCTCTGTTTGCCAAGACAGGTGAATTCGAAGACATCAGGCGTTTCCCCTGGAGCCGCTAGGTTCTAAAACCCGGTTCTTCAGTTGGCGCCCAACGTAGGGCGACTTCAGCGGTACCGGTCCAAGCCTGAAGATCGTGCCTGTACCCACTTGTCTCCCCTCGTATTTTTCACCTGTTTCCCCTCGTATTTTACACTTGTCTCCAAATGTATTTTTCACTTGTCTCCCCTTTTGCCTTCTGTACCCCTTCTGCTGCCCTTCCCCACCTGTGTGCTCCCTCCAGCCGCCGGACGACCCAGCTGCCGCTGACCCGCCCTCGGCCCTCCTTCCCGCCACTGCCCTCCGGTATCTCCGCCCCCCTCCTGCCCATTGGCCGCCCCGCTCCCGCCACCCAGCTGACCCGCCCTCCCGGCTCCTCACTTATGATGCCCCCAGAGCGACCGCGCAGCGGACGCGCGCAGCGGGAGCGCCGACTGAGCACCGACGGTGCGCCAAAGGTAAGCCCGTCTGCGCCCGTCCGCGCCTGGACAGCGCCCAGTGCCAGGACCCCTGGCCCCCGCAGACACCAGCCCACCCGCCGGACCTACGATGCCACCGAACTCTACGCACTCAACGCTGGAAGAATCCCGGGCTGCTATCGAGCCACCCGAGACGCACCCACGGACCCTTCTGCTGCCACTCCTGCAAGTTCACCTGCATTCGGACCTGCACCACACCAGCACCGACCAAGCCGAACTCCAGCAGCAACCACCTCAAGTGCATCCTGCTCAACACCCGCTCCGTCCACAGACACGCCGTCGAGCTTTGGAACCTGCTCGACACCACAGCCCCAGACGTCGCCTTCCTCACGGAAACCTGCCTCCTCAGCGCCCGACATCGCCATCGCCATCCCGGACGGCTACAAGATCATCCGGAGGGACCGCGTCAACCAGACAGGAGGAGGCATAGCCATCATCCACAGGAACTCCATCCGCATCACGACCAACACCGATGACACCCTCGCACCCGCCGAACACCTGCACTTCCAGATCCACATCGACCCCAAGACGACCCTCAGAGACACCCTCATCTACAGACCCCCGGGACCACGTACACAATTCAGCAAAGACATCGCCGACTTCATCAGCCCGCACGCCCTCCCCTCCGCTGACTACATCCTCCTCGGGGACCTCAACTTCCACCTGAAGAACAACAACGACCGCAACACCACCACCCTGCTGGACAACCTCGCTAACCTCGGACTCAAGCAACTGGTAACCACCCCCACCCACTACGCCGGACACACACTCGACCCCGTCTTCTCATCCAGCAAGGACATCGCCTTCAGCCACGCCACCAGACTCCACTGGACCGACCACAGCTGCGTCCACTTCAGCTTCAGGAGGACCACGATCCACCACCACCAGCAACAGGTTGCACGCAGAAGCTGGAACAAGATCACAGCCGACCAGCTCGCGACTTCCCTGAGCAAGAACCCACCCACCAGCGCAATGAACCCCAGCCAAGCGGCCACCTACCTCACGAAGTGGATCAGCGACTGCGCAGACGACCTCACCCCTCTGAAGACCCCGCCTAACAGACCCAGCAGCAAGAAAGCCCCTTGGTTTACCGACGAACTCAAGAGCTCCAAGAAGAACTGCATAGCCCTCGAGAAAGCCTGCCTCGGAGACCCAACACCGGACAACATGACTGCCCTCAAGCTTGCCACCCGGAAACACCACCAACTGATCCACGCCACCAAGAAAACTGCATTCAAGGATCGACTGGACAACAACGCACACAACAGCAAGGAACTCTTCAACATCGTCAAAGAGCTCTCCAACCCCGACGCCGGAAACAACGACATCAACCCCTCGCAAGACCTCGGCAACTCCCTCGCCTCCTACTTCCACAACAAGATCGCGGATATACTCAACAGCTTCAGCACTCAACCCACGCACGCCACGACTGAACCACCGCCCCCCACCACCATCCTCCACGCCTGGACCCCGATCAGCACCGAAGACACCGTCCGCACGATGAACTCCATCCACTCCGGATCTCCGACCGACCCCTGCCCACACCACGTCTTCAACAAGGCCGACGCGGTCATCGCAGCCCACCTACGGGACATCATCAACGCCTCCTTCGACACCGCCACCTTCCCGGAGAGCTGGAAGCACGCCGAACTCAGCGCTCTACTTAAGAAGCCATCGGCCGACCCCACCGACCTCAAGAACTACCGCCCCATCTCGCTGCTCCCGTTTCCTGCAAAAGTCATTGAAAAGACCGTCAACAAACAGCTGGCCGCCTTCATCGAGACGAACGAATCCCTCGACCTCTCACAGTCTGGCTTCAGGGCCAACCACAGCACCGAGGCCGCCCTGATCGCAACAACCGATGACATCCGAGCCCTGCTCGACAACGGAGAAACAGCGGCCCTCATCCTCCTGGACCTCTCCGCGGCCTTCGACACTGTCTGCCACCGTACCCTAGTGCAGCGCCTCAGCAATGTCGGAATCCAGGAGAAGGCACTGGAGTGGATCATCTCCTTCCTCGCCGGAAGGACACAGAGAGTCCGCCTCCCCCGTTCAGATCAGAAGCCACCGAAGTCATCTGCGGCGTTCCTCAAGGCTCCTCGCTCAGCCCTACCCTCTTCAATGTCTACATGAGCCCCCTCGCTGCCATCGCACGCCAGCAGAACCTCAACATCATCTCCTACGCCGACGACACCCAGCTGATCCTCTCCCTCACCAACGACCCAGCCACCGCCAGAGCCAACCTACATGATGGGATGAAAGAGGTAGCCGAATGGATGAAGAACAGCCGCCTGAAACTGAACTCAGACAAGACAAAAGTCCTCATCCTGGGCTCCTCGCCCTCCGCCTGGGACGACTCCTGGTGGCCCCCCGCCCTGGGCACCGCACCCAAACCGACAGATCACACACGCAACCTGGGCTTCATCCTGGACTCCTCCCTCTCCATGACCAGACAAGTCAACCCCGTCTCCTCGTCGTGCTTCAACATCCTGCGCATGCTACGGAAGATCTTCCGGTGGATCCCCACCGAGACCAGGAAGACGTTCACCCAGGCCCTCGTCACCAGCCGTCTGGACTACGGTAACTCCCTCTACGCCGGAACCACCGCCAAAATCCAGAAGAGACTCCAGCGGATCCAGAACGCCTCAGCACGACTTATCCTGGACATCCCTCGTCACAACCACATCTCCGGACACCTGAGAGACCTGCACTGGCTCCCGGTCAACAAGAGAATCACCTTCCGTCTCCTCACCCACGCACACAAATCCCTACACAACCAAGGCCCAGGATACCTCAACAGCCGCCTCAACTTCTACGCTCCCAAACGCCAGCTTCGATCGACCGGCCTCGCCCTCGCCGCCGTCCCCCGCATCCTAAGATCCACCACAGGGGGAAGGTCCTTCTCCTACCTCGCCGCCAAGACTTGGAACTCCCTCCCGACCCACCTCCGCCTGACCCAGGACCACCTCGCCTTCAGGAAGCAGCTCAAGACCTGGCTGTTCGAGCAGTAGCGGACCCCCCTCCCCTAGCGCCTTGAGACCCTCCGGGTGAGTAGTGCGCTTTACAAATGCATTGATTGATTGATTGATTGAGTGAGGAGCTTCGTGTGAAAATTCTGGAGGAATTCATCGACCTCTGTATGTCTTCGTGGTCCAAAAGACTTTGCTGCGAGGTTCCCCGCTTTCCGACGGCTATGAAGGACTGCTGCCCTGACTGTCCCCCTGTCTTGGAGCCCTTTGATGATTTGTAGTGCGAGACGATAGATGGGTCTTCTGACGACGTCATCGATACTTCAGTTAAGCATGAGTGGAGCGTCTCCTAGTCCTCAGTTTTGTTTTGGGTATCCCTTTGGGATCTTTGATTTGGTACTTGCAAGCTCCAAAGCCGAGGGACTCGTGTATTCACGAGGCTATCGTGTTTGATAATCCCTTGAAGTTTGCAGCTAGACTAGTGAGTGAAGATGCCTGGTCTTAGCAGACTTGGAAAGATATTTTGATGTGGTTGTAATAGGGATTCCCGATTGGAGGATTCGTGCCCGGTGCCTCCGATTGGAACTACGACCTATGAGCTCTATTTAAAACATGGCGTGGGCCCTATCACGTAAAATGAAGTGTGGATTCGCTACACTAGGAAGGACGGTGTCCTGAAATGGCCCCAATATGGTAGTTATGACACGGAGATTTTAGATAATTTAGAAGTTAAACTTTTCAAGAAGAAAGCCCGGCCGGCAATGTTTGACTCTTTATGCCTATGGCGAAAGGAAGCCAAACAGAAAGAAATTAAATTAGCGAAGAGAAATAAAAGAGAGAAGGGTATTTCGATAATGCAAGCTGCTATACAGTTTAAAGAAAACGAAGAAGAACAAGCAAGTGAGCAGTTGCAAAGGCAACGTAAATTGGCGATTGATAAATGTTACCCAGCTTTGCCACCTCCTCAGCAAGGTGCGACGAAGGACCTTGAAAAAGATCCTTTGATGTCTCACTTGTTGAATTCGCCACCCCCTTATGTGCAGAGTGCTACAGCACCTCTGCAACCTTTAGTTGCGCAACCTCCGGTTGCTTTGCCTCCTGGTATTGTACAGCCGCCAGCTCCTCTTCAGTTGGCTCCTATTCCTCTGGTGCAGCCTTCTCAAGGGCCGCCGACTTTGCTATCAGCTTTGCCTCCAGCTCCTACGACTTTGTCTCCTGTATTATCTACTCCTTCTCATACTACCTCTACGTATACTCTGTCTCATCCTGTTTTTCCCCAGGTCCTTCTGTCAACTTCTCCTTCTGTTCGACAGAGAATGACCGATACTGTTACTAGTCTCTTGTCTCCTTTCTTTGGGTCATCGAGTATGACCCCTGTTTCAGAGCGTAAGCAATTGCGTAGTCAATTGCCTGGTACCGATGAGCGGTCAGTATTTGATCATTTAGCGCGTAAATGGGTTACTAATTCTTTGAGGTATGATTTAGAGTCTGTTATGGACGTCTTCCGTCAAAGGGAAGAACCGAGGCAGAGATATGTTTTTAACAAGATGGTACTTCCCTTCGTGAAGAATGGGAAGATGGCGATTTGGGACAGACTCCGCCTGAGTTGTTCCGTGTACAGTCCGAGTTTGCGAAGGGAACTATAGTGGGTCTTGATGTTGAGAGAGCAGTGGTGACATTGTTGTCGTTTAGGAGTGAGTCTCCTTCTCAGTTATTGTTTGAGCCTGATCCTTTTGTTAGGAGAAAAGTGCGACAATATCCGATGAGAGAGGTTCCTCCGGTGTGGAAAGAGGCCGTTCAGGCCAATGCTCAGGCTGCTATTGTAGCTGCGCCGGCATATTTTCAGCGTGTTTGGGTACATGTTCCATGGAAGCGAGCTGAAGTTTTGGCCCTTAAGCAGACTTTGCCTGATCCACGTAAAAATCCTGCAGGGTACTATAAGGAATTATCACAGACTGCAGATTCATGTGTAATGAATTTAGCTGATATAGATATGTTGTTTGAAAATGTAGTTCCACAGCCTTTATGGGGACTGATTCGTCATACGGATCATGCGCAAGAGTTAGGTGATACATCGGCTAATCTTGGTGCTGCAGATGGCAGACAAGTTGGTGCTGCCAAACCTGAGCCTTTAATTGTAGAACTCCCTTGTAGGATCATTAATTATATGAAGACTTTAATGCCTGCTATGCGTGTTAACTGGGACAAATTGTCTGCATGTAAGCAGAAGAAAGACGAAAGTGTGTCTGACTTCTTCACTAGGTTTGAAGAGACACTTATCGACCACAGTGGTCAAGACATGAGTACGGAAGGTGGTCAACGATTGTTCGTTGATAAGTTTGTGCATAATCTGCTTCCAGAGTTGTGCACTAAGTTGAAGGATTCTGAGAGTTCTTGGGCTGTTTCTTCATCAGCGCAGATATTAGCTACTGCCCAGTACTACGAGAATAGAGACAAGGATGAGAAAGATGGAGCCGACAAGAAGACTAAAGAATTAAAGATGAAAATTCTTTTGCAGCAAGCGTATCCGCCCCGTAATAATCAGCGTGATTATCAGCAACCTCAGCAATATCAGAGAAACTCGCAAAGGTTCGAGTCTTCTCAACAGCGTTTTCCTGTAGGCCCTAATCAGTGTGCGTATTGCAAATAAGAGGGTCATTTTAAGAATAGTTGTCCAGTTTTGTTACAGCGCACGAATGGTGCTTCTGGTGTGAGAGGTCGAGGTGTTCAGCAAGCTACTAGAGGTAGGGGACGTGGTGTGTTCCCCCAGAATGCGCGTTCCTTTCCTCCACAGAATTCGATGAATTGTTTTGATCAGCAGAATGGTGCGTCTGGTAGGACGGCTCAGTACTATGCGGACGATTACTATGTCGAAGGTGAGAATATAGATAGTAATGATTGTTAGGACAGCCATAGACAAACAGAGGGAGTTGTTTCAGTTCCAGTAGATCAGAGTGGACCTTATGTTGAAGTGATTACATCAGGATTGTCAGAGCCTTTTCTGTTGGATACTGGTGCTGCGAAGAGTTCTATTATGCACTCTAAACTCCCTGGCGCATCTTTGTCTGGCTTAACGAATGTTTCAGTAGGTTTTTCTGGCACCCCAGTTAGTAATCCGATTTCTAGTCCTTTGTCTCTTTCTGTTGGACCATGTGAATTTGAAGCACCCCTCATTCTAACGACAGGTTGTGGTGAGAACTTGTTGGGATTGGGCTTGTTGAAAAGATTGTATGCGATGCTACATTGTTCTCCTTCAGGAGTACAACTTACATTAGGTAAGAGAGTGATCTCTCCGATGTATTTGTCTAAAGATCAACTTCCAGCTGAATTGTCTTCTCTCCCTGATTCTCTTTGGGCTACTGGTCCTAATGATGTGGGTCTTTTGGAGATTCCGCCATATGTTGTGACACTGAACGCGAATCCTAGATTGCCACATATTCCCCAATATCGGATTTCCAGTGATGGTGAAAGAGCACTTTTGGCGATTATCTATGATCTGATTGAGAAAGGTTTGATTGAGGAAACGAGAGGAAATGTGTACAATAGTCCGGTTTTGCCTGTTCTAAAACGGACTGATTCTTCTCAGCCGCTTGTATATTGGTTTGTGATCGATCTTCGCGAGGTGAATAAGATTGTAGTTCCGCAATTTCCTGTTGTGCCAGATATCACTGGTTTATTGACTCTGATTCCAGCTTCAGCTACCTGGTTTTCAGTGATTGACTTGAAGAATGCTTTCTTCAGCATCCCGATTGCCGAGGAGAGGAGAGATAAATGCTGGAATTGCTAAGTGTGCAGAGAACTTGGTTAAGAACTGTATGGTTTGTTTAATGTTTAACGTATCCGTTTGAGGCTTTGCAGCTAGATTTCATCCACATGGAGAGGTGCAACAACTTAAAGTATGTGCTTGTTGTTGTTTGTGCCTTTTCAAGATGGGTAGAAGCATACCCCCTGAAAGATAACACTGCCTTATCTACAGCTAAAGCCCTTGTCAAGGAATTCTTCCCTAGGTATGGTTTGCCGAGAATTGTCTGGAGTGACAATGGGAGTGAATTTGTGGGTCAAGTGATGAAGAAAGTGTGTGATGGTTTCGGAATAAGGCAAAAATTCCACGCTGCAAATCATCCCCAATCAGCTGGCCTAGTAGAATGCTACAATGGCACCCTTAAGCTAAAATTGGCCAAGATACAGGCGAGCTCTGGTCTTCAATGGCCTGATGCTATGCCATTAGCACTTCTGTCCACAAGAATGACTGTGCATTCGTGAATGGGACTTAGTCCGTATGAAATTGTGTTTGGTCGCCCGGCAAATATTTGGGGAGTGCCGCGGCCGACAAAATTTAGCGAGATAGAACATCCTGTGTTGCTTGATTACCTTTAAGAATTGACGGCTAAATTGCGTGTTTTGCACCAACAGGTTCATGATTCACTGCCACAAGCATCTGAGGATCCAGGACATACTATCGAACCTGGAGCCTGGGTCTTCGTGAGAAATTTCCAGCGGACCAAGAACGATCAGCCCCGCTGGAACGGACCCTACTTGGTGCTTTTGTCCACACGTTCAGCAGTGCGAGTGCGCGGTAAAAAGAACTGGATCCACGCTGTGCATTGTAAGAGGGCCCCTTTGTCTCTGCCGTACGACCGGTGGGTCCAGAACAGACTTCCTGACTCTGAGACTGAAACCGTGCCTCATTTTCTGCCTTTTAGCGATGCACGTTTGATTGGAACGAACTCTGAACGAGAAAGCGACGATCTTCTGCAAGAAGCTGTGCCTCTGTCGAATCGTTTGGCTACTTCTGAACCTGAGCTCTTGTTCAGAGAACAGACATTGCCTGGCAAAGAGCGTTAAAATTTGCGACCAAGAGTCGTTGGACTAATAAACAAATAAATTCTTTCATGCTATTTTTAAGGTTTAGCTCTCCTCCGAGGAACTATTGTGATTTTTGTTTTTTGAACCACCATCCGGGTTCAGTTGTAGGGTCGTGGTGCAAAGACTTTGGAGTGCAAGCTGAAGACGTTAGGTCGATGGTTCTGGTTGGCCTAAGGGCGTTCCCTGGACTGACAGACGCATTACTTAGCACGGAACACCCTACCGCCGCGAACAGCACGATTAGAGAATGGGGTTTTTCGAGATGGAGAGACCTGTTGAAAGAATGAGCTTTAAGAGCAAAATGTGTAAAGTAATGAGCAGAAAGTGTTTTTTAATATTATGCCTTTTTATGTTACTTAGCTTAATGATGTTTCTGATGGGATATATTATATTCTCTTTCAAAGTGACGTTTGCACCCACTGCACAACCCATGCCTCCTCCTACTGTTTCTTTGCATTATTTTCACCCTCTGCCTGAACATGAGTCCATTAGGAGATTGGAATTTGTTAATAACTCCTTTGTTCAGCTTCTGCACCAACACCAGCTAGTAGTAAACACGACTAATTGTTGGGTGTGTGGCCTTATGCCCCATACTACCGATAAAGGTATTCCTTACCTGGTTCTGCTTTTAGCTACAATGGTTCAGTGTGGGCATACAGAACGATGTTCATCTATGCTCGTGAAGTCTACCCCCTACGTTCTGTGACAGATAGTCCGAAGAATAGTGCTCTGGTCAAGGGTATAGTCTAGATTAGAGGAATTAGTTCCTATGAGACTATCCAGAGAGATGAGACACTAGCGTATATTGGATGGAACGTTACTGGATATGGAGTTAGTCTGAGTGAGAACCAGCGAGCAAAAAGATCCTCTCCGATTTGAATTGTACCTCATCATGGTCATTATTGTCTGCAAGGTAATGGCAAGAATCCGAGAGCTCAGTTAGGGAAGAGTGTTTGCACCGAGACGTACGTTTTTGCATCCCAGACTTCCCCATTGTTTCTAGCAGCTAAGGGTACCTATTTTGTCTGTTATGATAGAGCGTATACATGGTTGCCCCCTGATTTCTCGGGCACATGTTTTGTCTCGTTCCTGTTGCCTCCTACGTATACAGCTGAGGCAGATTACCACAAGACGAGAGTTGTTAGAGGTGTCTTCAGTAAGGAAGGGGAGATTTTCTGAAGGGTTTTCTGCCGTTTTGGGGACCTATGGCTAACTGCAGGAACATACGGCAATTGACGAGAGTGGTTGAGTCCACCATAGTTGAAACTGCATCTGCCCTTAGTAACTTGACTGCTGAGCTCCAGTCGGATCGCCTTATGACTCTTCAGAACAGAGTTGCGTTAGATGTCATACTTGCAGATAGAGGAGGGGTATGTAAATTGATTCAATCGAGCTGCTGTGTTTTCATTCCAGACAATGCTACGACAGTGTACCAAGCCATTTCCAAGCTACATAACATCTCCAAGTCTGTACATGTGGACGAAGGAGATTGGTCGTTGATGGGATGGTTTTGGGGATTGTTATCCACTTGGGGATGGAAGATTCTGATGATCATTGGGATGGTATTAGCTATCCTTTTCCTGTTCTGTCTTTGCGTACAGTGTGCTCCTACTATATGTGGCCTTTGTGCTACTTCGTGTTCGAGGAGACCTGTCCAGAGAGAGTTACTAAGTACTAGGATGATGCTACAGCAACATCTTGATGATCTGATGAATATAGATCTGGATTCAGACTGACGTGAGTTTAGGTTATTGCCTATGTAAGGGCAAAAGGAGGGACTGAGGTTCCGTGGATTCTGAACCTGTTTCATAAAGGTCGTCGTATCGTGACGATTTTGGTATCAGTAGACCGCAAATGACAAGTGCGGCATGTATGAGTGTTTTCGTCATGTTCGAGTGATGGATTCACTACGTATTTAGGGATTACGTTCTGAACCCTTGGGTTCCATTTGGTATTAAGCATGGGCGGAAAATCCGTTACGCTCGCGGATTTTGCGGATTTTCGGGAAATCCGCAATCCGCGAGATTTGCGGATTTCCCGCAAAATCCGCAAATTCGCACGCAGCGGATTTTTTTGGCGGCGCGCGGCGTTGGTGATACAATTTTTGCGGCGCGCGGCGTTTATCATCGTTTGCCGAGTTGTTTTTTTCGATAGTTTGCGAGTGCTGCGCCATTTTGGATCTTGCTGTGTGATCCCGCGGGAATTGGCGAGCGCGATTACGTCATCGCGGCTTGCCAGCGATAGTTTGTCAACGCGAGTACGGCGAGATCACGTCTCGCGGTACTTCGCAATTGCGAAATTTGAGATGCGGCGAGCGAAAATATAAATTTGCAATTCTGCACAAGAAATCCACCAGCAAGCAGCATAAACCTTCTAGAAATGATGATTTTTATGTGAATAACTCCTTAGTTTGACATTTGCCTGCACTTTTTTAGCGAGGAGTCCATTTTGGGGAGGGGTGCAGGGGGGTGGGAGGAAGGAAGTGCCCCATAGTCTTCAACTTCCTGTTCCTGTTCAGCAGGCTCCTCCCAGTGCTTTGTCCATCTCCTGGTCACTTTTCATTTGGATGTGCAGCTGGAAGGATTACTTTTTGTGGATGCTGCTGGATCTTTGGATTTGAGGCCTTTTTGACTTTCTTTGGATCACTGTTGGATTAGAAATTTTACAAGTAAGTTTGTATGGGGCAATACAGTTGCTGCAATTAAAATTTTGGAATTTTCGATTTTTGGGCTGTTTTGGGGCCTTTTGCCCAGGGGTACTCAGTGGTGGGTGGACTGAGTCTTTCTGTGGGGTGTCTTGAATTTAAACATCATGGAGGGGCTGGATGGCTTGGGATTGTGCTTATTTTTCAGTGATTTTCGTTTTTTTGGGCTGTACTTGTGGCCTTTTCACCAGGGGAAGTGAGTGTTGCATGGGCCTAGTCTTTCTGTGGGGTGTCTTGAATTTAAACATCATGGAGGGCATGGATGGAATGGGATTGTGCTGATTTTTCTGTGTTTTTCGATTTTTGACCTGTTGTTGGGGCCTTGACCAGGGGTAGTGAGTGGTGCATGGGCCTAGTCTTTCTGTGGGCTGTCTTGAATTTAAACATCATGTAGGCCATGGATGGAATGGGATTGTGCTGATTTTGCAGTGTTTTTCGATTTTTGGGGGTGTTCATGGGGAGGGACATGCCATGTGGCTGGTGGCCATTTTGAGTGCAGCTACAGGCACTGGCCATGTGCTGGCAGGCAAGTGGCCATTTTGAATGCAGGCTTTGTTGTTAGGCCTCCAACCATTTTGCCTACTTTTCAACCTTTATTTATGCCCAGGGGTAGTGAGTCTTGCATGGGCCTAGTCTTTCTGTGGGTTGTCTTGAATTTAAACATCATGGAGGCCATGGATGGAATGGGATTGTGCAGATTTTTCAGTGATTTTCGTTTTTTGGGCCTGTACTTGTGGCCTTTTCACCAGGGGTATTTGAGTCTAGCATGGGCCTAGTCTTTCTGTGGGCTGTCTTCAACTTAAACATCATGGAGGGCATGGATTGAATGGGATTGTGCAGATTTTTCAGTGATTTTCGTTTTTTGGGCCTGTACTTGTGGCCTTTTCACCAGGGGTATTTGAGTCTAGCATGGGCCTAGTCTTTCTGTGGGCTGTCTTCAACTTAAACATCATGGAGGGCATGGATTGAATGGGATTGTGCTGATTTTTCTGTGTTTTTCGATGTTTGACCTGTTGTTGGGGCCTTGACCAGGGGTAGTGAGTGGTGCATGGGCCTAGTCTTTCTGTGGGCTGTCTTGAATTTAAACATCATGTAGGCCATGGATGGAATGGGATTGTGCTGATTTTGCAGTGTTTTTCGATTTTTGGGGGTGTTCATGGGGAGGGACATGCCATGTGGCTGGTGGCCATTTTGAGTGCAGCTACAGGCACTGGCCATGTGCTGGCAGGCAAGTGGCCATTTTGAATGCAGGCTTTGTTGTTAGGCCTCCAACCATTTTGCCTACTTTTCAACCTTTATTTATGCCCAGGGGTAGTGAGTCTTGCATGGGCCTAGTCTTTCTGTGGGTTGTCTTGAATTTAAACATCATGGAGGCCATGGATGGAATGGGATTGTGCTGATTTTGCAGTGTTTTTCGATTTTTGGGGGTGTTCATGGGGAGGGACATGCCATGTGGCTGGTGGCCATTTTGAGTGCAGCTACAGGCACTGGCCATGTGCTGGCAGGCAAGTGGCCATTTTGAATGCAGGCTTTGTTGTTAGGCCTCCAACCATTTTGCCTACTTTTCAACCTTTATTTATGCCCAGGGGTAGTGAGTCTTGCATGGGCCTAGTCTTTCTGTGGGTTGTCTTGAATTTAAACATCATGGAGGCCATGGATGGAATGGGATTGTGCAGATTTTTCAGTGATTTTCGTTTTTTGGGCCTGTACTTGTGGCCTTTTCACCAGGGGTATTTGAGTCTAGCATGGGCCTAGTCTTTCTGTGGGCTGTCTTCAACTTAAACATCATGGAGGGCATGGATTGAATGGGATTGTGCAGATTTTTCAGTGATTCTCGTTTTTTGGGCCTGTACTTGTGGCCTTTTCACCAGGGGTATTTGAGTCTAGCATGGGCCTAGTCTTTCTGTGGGCTGTCTTCAACTTAAACATCATGGAGGGCATGGATTGAATGGGATTGTGCTGATTTTTCTGTGTTTTTCGATTTTTGACCTGTTGTTGGGGCCTTGACCAGGGGTAGTGAGTGGTGCATGGGCCTAGTCTTTCTGTGGGGTGTCTTGAATTTAAACATCATGGAGGGCATGGATGGAATGGGATTGTGCTGATTTTGCAGTGTTTTTCGATTTTTGGGGGTGTTCATGGGGAGGGACATGCCATGTGGCTGGTGGCCATTTTGAGTGCAGCTACAGGCACTGGCCATGTGCTGGCAGGCAAGTGGCCATTTTGAATGCAGGCTTTGTTGTTAGGCCTCCAACCATTTTGCCTACTTTTCAACCTTTATTTATGCCCAGGGGTAGTGAGTCTTGCATGGGCCTAGTCTTTCTGTGGGTTGTCTTGAATTTAAACATCATGGAGGCCATGGATGGAATGGGATTGTGCTGATTTTGCAGTGTTTTTCGATTTTTGGGGGTGTTCATGGGGAGGGACATGCCATGTGGCTGGTGGCCATTTTGAGTGCAGCTACAGGCACTGGCCATGTGCTGGCAGGCAAGTGGCCATTTTGAATGCAGGCTTTGTTGTTAGGCCTCCAACCATTTTGCCTACTTTTCAACCTTTATTTATGCCCAGGGGTACTAGTGAGTCTTGCATGGGCCTAGTCTTTCTGTGGGTTGTCTTGAATTTAAACATTATGGAGGGCATGGATGGATTGGGATTGTGCTGATTTTGCAGTGTTTTTCGATTTTTTTTGTGCTCTATAACTGAACTGATGTTCCTCTGTCTTCCATTTTTTTTAGGTGCACAAGACTCAAGAGAACCACCAGTGCCAGGAAGAAGTCCTGCAGCGGTGTGTGTGTGCAGCATAACGTCACGCGACGTCACGTCTGGCCTCAGACAACTCTACAATTCGTGCAACTGCGGCCTGCTGTCTGACCTGCTCCGAAGAAGATGGCCCCGCCCCCAAAGAAAGTTCTCCGTAGCTCCTCTAGCAAGAAAGTTGCTAGTAAGGAGCAGAAGAAGCAAGGTACCAAGGAGGCTGGTGTGCCACCCGCCACGTTTTTTGGGAGCAAAAAAAAAAGTACGCCTGCTGCAGCAGGTTCTGCTGGGGACCAAGCTGGGAGCAGCACCCCTGCTCCATTGGGTTCAGTGCCTCCACCACCACGCCAACTTAAGTCAAAGCCCTTGAGTGCTTCAGAGGCAGTCAGTGTACTTCTCCAATCACCATCGACCAGTGATGTTGGCTCATCGCAAGAAAGTAGCAGCAATGTCCCTGAATCAACACAGCCGCAACAACAACACCATGTGCAAGTACACGCCCAAGTACATGTGGAAGGAGAGGCAGCAAAAGGAGATGCGCAAGCAAAGGTGCATGGAGGTTCACAAGTGCCCACAATAGTTGTTCCTCCCGAAGTAGGGGCACATCAGGAAATCGACAATGAAGCCGAGGTATCATTGGAAGCCACTCTTCCTGATGATCATTCATTGTCTTCCACATCCCTAGCAAGGAAAAGATCAAGGGGGGTGTCTACATCTTCTTCAAGCCCACCGCCTTCTGATGATCTGGATGACGAATGGGTACCACCACGGCAGCCTGAGAGTGAGGCACACCATGATCTGACACCGGTACCTAAGCGTAAAAGGAAGGTCGTCCAAAAACTCAAACCTATGGAGTGTGATGAGGCTCAACAAGAAGTGACAGATACTGCTGGTGATGAAGCCTCTCACGATGACGACGAGCCAGTCATCACAAAGGTCACTGCAGCCCCACCGGGCATGCAGCAAAGAGACATTTTGACCCTATCCCGAGAAGCTGCTGAGCGTGATGATGATGTCGGCGAGGAGGCAATGGAAATGGAATCATTAGATTTGGAGTTAAGTAGTACACCAAAACCTACCGCTTCCATATTTCTTCGCAAGAAGGTACCCACCTCGTCCTCGACCTCAATTCGTGGTGGTGAAAGTGCAAAACGTACTGAAGTTCGGCAATCCACATCCTCCACTTCATCTGGCATTAGCAGCAGGACCACCACCACCAGTATCGCCGCCTCCTCCGGCCCCCGAAGACATTTCAAGTCTCCAGTTTGGGACTTCTTTAGTGTTTGCCCAAAAAATGAAAACGTAGCCATTTGTAGCATTTGTAAGCTTCGAGTTAGTCGTGGTAAGTTGGGTTCCAACTATGGTACCGGAGGCCAGAGAGGTCATCTTAGGAGAACGCACGATGTCCAATGGTTTGCGCACCTACACACGATCAAGGAAGCCGCAATTGCACGCAATGAAAACGTTGTTTTTTCATCTGGTGATGACGAGGAGGTAGAAGACGATTCAAACACTTCACTTACACCCAGTTCCCCTGTCAGCAGCACACCCCATGGGAGCAACACTAAGAGTGTGGGAGAGAGTGAGACATCAATGCGGAAAAGTTCATCAGCGAGCGTAACTGGGTCGAAGAGATCATCATCATCCCGTAAATCCTTGGTCCAGGGCAACATTAAAAAGATGTTGTTTACAGAAGCGCAATATGAACGCAACCACCCAATGACCCGTCTGTATAACACTAAGCTGGCTAAAATGCTAGCTCTGGACCTTCTCCCTTTTTCTTTTGTAGAAGGGGTTGGTTTTCTAGAATTAGTGACAGCGCTCTGCCCTAAATGGAAGGTTCCTAGCCGGTTCTATTTTGCACGAGTTGCGGTTCCAGCACTACATGAAGATGTTCTGAAGGTGATTGGGGCAGCTTTGCAGAAGAGTGCTGTTCACACTATACATCTGACAACAGACATGTGGACCAGTGGCGCAGGCGCTGATTACATGTGCATCACTGCACACTGGGTCTCTTTTTCAGGGGCTAAAGCAAAGCTAAACTCAGGTGTTGACACTAACATTGTTTTTAAAGGTGCTCGGAAACATGCAACACTAGCCATGTTTGGTTTGGAGAAACGTCACACAGCAGAAAACATTTTGGATGTCTTTAACACAAAGGTCCTTAACTGTCTGTCCCCACTAAAACGCAAGGTTGGTTATGTTTCCACGGACAATGGCTCCAATATAGTTAAGGCCATGAGGGACGGTTACTATTTCAGAGTGCCGTGTTTGGCGCACTGTATAAACCTGGTTGTCCAAAAATTCTTGGGTAATAAAGGCAGTGCAGCGTACGGTGTATTGGACACCTGCCGAAAAATGTGCAAGCATTTCAGCCATTCTTTTAAGGCCCGGAAGCAGCTGAGGAGCCTGCTATATCAACATCAAATGCCAGTGAAAGCACTCATCCAGGAGGTGGTAACACGTTGGAACTCAACCTTCTACATGCTTGAGCGTCTGTATGAGCAGTATACGGAACTCGATCAATATTTCCTTAAAGAGGGTGCAGAGGAGCTGAGGATGGGTGGGCCGCAATGGAACATAGTTGAAAGCCTGACACGCATGCTTCGTCCTTTTGAGTTCTTCACGCGTGCAGTCAGCAAGGAGGACTCTAATTTGGGAAAAGCTATCCCATTGTTGTACATGCTGGAGGACCAACTGAAGGAGGTGTGTTCTGTGTTTAGAAAAGATAAAAACCAAGACTCTTTGCTTCTGGCCGAGCAATTATTAGAGCTCCTACAAGGTGATGAACGTCTTAAAAAGATCCACTCAGAACAGCATTACATTTGTGCTACTATTCTGGATCCACGCTACAAAAAGGCGCTGGCAGGCCAAGCATTCTTTCCTTTTGATGATGAACATGTTCTAAAGTACAAACGTTGGCTAGCCTTGTCAGCCAAGAAGTTTGAAACAGAACGGCTGGAAATTGAAGGAAATGGCAGTACATCAGCAGGCCATCCCCAGTCAAAACAATCCACTTCTGCACCTGTGGCTGTGGCACAAGTGACCTCTCAGCCGTTAAAGACACCGGCAACCGGATCATCTGCACGAAAGACAACAGAAACATTGGAGGCTGAAGAGGATTGGCTAGCTCTGCGTGGGTTTGGTTCTCAAAAGGTCAGAGGCACAGCAAGAGCTAAGCAAAGTGGAGGAACCTTGGATGAGGACCTTGAGTCGATGGTGAAGGACTATCTGAATGACTCAACAGAGGTCTATGTTAATTCTGACCCATTGGCGTATTGGCATGGGAAAAAAGAATTGTGGCCACAGCTCACCAACCTGGCTTTAAACTACTTGTCTTGCCCACTCGCAAGCGTGTCTTCTGAACGGGTTTTCAGTGCGGCTGGTGGGATTGTAACTCCCAAACGGAGCCGCCTCTCGCCCAAAAATGTGGAGAGGTTAACAATGATCAAGATGAATCAGCACCTCATACCACCAGATTTCAGAGTACGAGAGAGCGTGCCGGATGAAGAGGAGGTGGCCAGCAACATAGATGAGGGAATTTCTACTCTGTCAGGTGACACTGAGCTCACCCTGCCTGAATTTGCAGAGTATGATGACGAAGCCTTATTCTTATTCCTGGACCGTGATACCGACTTCGAGCCCTGAAAATGAGACAACGAATCAATAACTTTCTTTTTCATCCTTATTCACTTTTATTCCTGTGTGTCTGTCTTTCTTTGTTGTGCACAGTTAATATAATTCAAACTTTAATCAGATAATCACAAAAACAAGCCCATCAGCAGAACTGTCTTCACTTGTTTGCTAATTTATTTGAAGGTGCCGCAGTCTGCATTCCTCAGGTTCACAAGTTCAGAAGAACATGCTCCTCTATCCTCCTCCTCCAGACTCCTATTTCCATCAAAGCAGAGGGCTGGTTTACGCCCAATGAAGAAAGACTCAGCACTTGTGGGGGTGTTGTTCTACCTCTTTGCAGGTGAGTTGACGGGTCTGGGGCCATTGCTGGGAAGCACTAAAAGTGGTTTGGACCAAATCCGAGGCGGAAAATTTTTTGTGTTTTTGATGACTTGCTTGCCTTTGAGGTGCTCTTAGGGGGGGTTCCGTCTGTTTGTGGGTGAGTTTCGTGGTCTGGGAGCATTGCTGGGACACTCTAATCTTGATTGCATTTGCTTTTCAGGAAATCCGTCGTGCCAACCCCGACTTATGGCCTAGCTACGCAGCGCGTTTGGACCGAAGGCCCAGAAATATTGCAAGTATGAGATTTTGCTTTTGGCCTGTTTGGGGGTGTTATGCTTCTTGGCGGGTGGGTTGACGGGTCTTGGGGCATTCCTGGGAAGGTCTAATACCGGGTAGAAGTGGTTGGGACAAAATCCAGGCCGATTTTTTTTTTGGCTATTTCTGACATTTTGCTCTATGTAGCGTTTTCGGGGGCCTGTTTGGGGGGCTTCCTGGTGTTTGTGGGTGAGTTTCGTGGTCTGGGAGCACTGCTGGGACACTCTAATCTTGATTGCATTTGCTTTTCAGGAAATCCGTCGTGCCAACCCCGACTTATGGCCTAGCTACGCAGCGCGTTTGGACCGAAGGCCCAGAAATATTGCAAGTATGAGATTTTGCTTTTGGCCTGTTTGGGGGTGTTATGCTTCTTGGCGGGTGGGTTGACGGGTCTTGGGGCATTCCTGGGAAGGTCTAATACCGGGTAGAAGTGGTTGGGACAAAATCCAGGCCGATTTTTTTTTGGCTATTTCTGACATTTTGCTCTATGTAGCGTTTTCGGGGGCCTGTTTGGGGGGCTTCCTGGTGTTTGTGGGTGAGTTTCGTGGTCTGGGAGCACTGCTGGGACACTCTAATCTTGATTGCATTTGCTTTTCAGGAAATCCGTCGTGCCAACCCCGACTTATGGCCTAGCTACGCAGCGCGTTTGGACCGAAGGCCCAGAAATATTGCAAGTATGAGATTTTGCTTTTGGCCTGTTTGGGGGTGTTATGCTTCTTGGCGGGTGGGTTGACGGGTCTTGGGGCATTCCTGGGAAGGTCTAATACCGGGTAGAAGTGGTTGGGACAAAATCCAGGCCGATATTTTTTTGGCTATTTCTGACATTTTGCTCTATGTAGCGTTTTCGGGGGCCTGTTTGGGGGGCTTCCTGGTGTTTGTGGGTGAGTTTCGTGGTCTGGGAGCACTGCTGGCTATATATACTTTACTTTGCAAGAGGTTTGAAGCAAATCCATGGTGGCAGAGGGGACTTAGGGCCTAGCGGCAGAGCGCGCGCGGAGTGATTTGGGAAATTTGTGAAAAATTGACTAAGTCCCCATTTTTGTACTTTTGCTCTTTGGCTGTTTGGGGGTCTTCTACTCGTTTTCTCCTGGGTTGACGGCTCTGGGGCCATTGCTGGGAAGCTCTAATACCGGATAAAAGTGTTTTGGACCAAATCCCAGGCGGAATTTTTTTTGTGTTTTTAATGACTTGCTTGCCTTTGAGGTGCTCTTAGGGGGGGTTCCGTCTGTTTGCGGGTGAGTTTCGTGGTCTGGGAGCACTGCTGGGACACTCTAATCTTGATTGCATTTGCTTTTCAGGAAATCCGTCGTGCCAACCCCGACTTATGGCCTAGCTACGCAGCGCGTTTGGACCGAAGGCCCAGAAATATTGCAAGTATGAGATTTTGCTTTTGGCCTGTTTGGGGGTGTTACGCTTCTTGGCGGGTGGGTTGCCGGGTCTTGGGGCATTCCTGGGAAGGTCTAATACCGGGTAGAAGTGGTTGGGACAAAATCCGCGCGGAAAAGCCTTTAGTTTTGGCACTTTTTGTAACTTAGGGTTCGTTAGGGTTAGCCCTAGCAGCAGGATTGCATGTGTTTCGGGGTGTTCTAGATTTTTCCAACTGAGTTCTGGGGTCTTAGAGCACTCGTGAGAATGTGTAATTTTGGTTGCAAGTCATTTGAAGAAAATCCATGGTGGGAAAGGGGGGATTTGGCATAGTTAAAGAAAGCCTTTGCCACTATTCTTAACTTAGGGTTCGTTAGGGTTAGCAGTATTTCTATTGCATGTGTTTGAGTGGGGGGGATTTCGAGTCTTGGAGCGATGCTGGCTATGGCTACTTTTGCTTGGTTGCTTGCAAGTGGTTTGAATGCAATCCACGGTGGGTAATGGGTAATTAGGGTACTTCGGCCTACTTTTACTTTCAAAGTAAGTTTTGTCACCAGTTTTCTGCTAGGCCTCGTTTTTTGAGATTTGATTGGGGGTCTTCTACATTTTTGCGACTGGCTTTAGTAAGGGTCTGGGTGGGAGCACTGCTAGGAAGATCTAATTTTGTTCTAAAACACAGTTTACAGTACACCTAGCTTGAGGGGCAAGATCCGCTACATTAATTTGCCCATACTTATTTATCCTTCAAAAGGTGACTCAGAGTACGCACTTTCAAAAATATTGTACTGTCTACTAGGAAAAACAAATTGTGACTTTTTGCACTCCACAGCCTACATACCTTATATTTATTTATCAGTGGTGTTGTAATATTATATCACTTCCTGTTTTTCGTTGAATAATTACAGGCCGGGTTTCAGTCTCTGCAATGGGGAAAAAAGGATGGAGTCAGGCTTCACAGTAGCGAGCCACAATTCAGCATCAGGCAGGCAGTGGACAGGGTGTCTTCTGGTGACCAACATCGATGGACGAAGCGTCGGCTGCAATGGAGGAGTGCCGCTAATAGGAGGATTTTTTTTCTGCAGGCAACTTACTTACCACTTCCAACAGGACCACTACAACCACATAGATACAGTTCCCCTTGCCTTTTTCTCTGACTGTGACTGCATTTCTTGGCTCTCTCTCGGCTTCTACATTGATCCCTTAACACATCACTTAGTCCACTCCACTATCACATCTGCACCACACATAGTCATTTGTAAGTGCTCCTACGTAATTCGCAAGTCGCAGCACGCCCCAGGCCGTAGAGGACTGGGATGGCCCCAATGATGAAGCATGTCACCAAGGGGCAACCCTGGTGAGTGAGGGGACACCTAGAAAAAAAGCAATTTCTCCTTTTCTATCTACTATACCTTCCAGACCAACCCCACTGAGTGTTGTTGTGAATGGATTTATAGTGACCAGCAAGGCTCTCGGGTATCTGGCTACAGAGACCTTATGTTGAATATCGTTATCAATAATTTACACATAGGCCCTTTACTGTTGCATTCTTTCTTCCACAGTTGTCGAATGTACTACTTACTTTTCACTGACATGCATGCAGTAGTGCACGCACTTTCAAAGATTGATGGATAGGTTTGTACCCAAAGAATTGTTTATGTTCAATTGTTTGTCTATGCTGTGCTTTTTTTTACAGGGTGTCTTCTGGTGACCAACATCGATGGACGAAGCGTCGGCTGCAATGGAGGAGTGCCGCTAATAGGAGGATTTTTTTTCTGCAGGCAACTTACTTACCACTTCCAACAGGACCACTACAACCACATAGATACAGTATCCCTTGCCTTTTTCTCTGACTGTGACTGCATTTCTTGGCTCTCTCTAGGCTTCTAAATTGATCCCTTAACACATCACTTAGTCCACTCCACTATCACATCTGCACCACACATAGTCATTTGTAAGTGCTCCTACGTAATTCGCAAGTCGCAGCACGCCCCAGGCCGTAGAGGACTGGGATGGCCCCAATGATGAAGCATGTCACCAAGGGGCAACCCTGGTGAGTGAGGGGACACCTAGAAAAAAAGCAATTTCTCCTTTTCTATCTACTATACCTTCTGTCAGGTTACGCAGCCCCTAAGCGCCTACCGTACTATGAAACTACATTTCCCATGAGTAGGCGGGAGACTTGCAGGAAGTTTATCTGGGGAACAGACGCGCTTCCTGTTGCGCGTTATTCTGGTTTCTGTTCTGCACCGGCATGAGAGCGGACGCTCTGCATGCTTTTCTATCGTGTCTCCTGTGGACTATCACCTTCCCCCCTGTGATGGCAGAGTTTTTGGCTTTATTTAGCAGTGATATAGATCATTATTCTTGCTCGCATCTAGTATAGGTATTCTTAGCCTGTGTTGGCCCTTTTAAGCCCTTTTTCCAGACCTAGAAGAGGATAGCTGCTTAATATGCCTTTATTCTTGACTTTAACCTGTCTATTGCCTATTGGCTTTGACATATTAGACATATTGGTATGGTTTATGTAGGTATTCTGACAGAGCTTAGGAGCATTTCACCCCTTTCAGGCCTAAAGCTAGAGAGACTCCATCTTGATGGAAGCAGGGAGGCTTTTTAGGGCAAAGGCGAAGTTTATAGTTAAGGCTGTTTTCCACTTGGAGAGAACCGGTCTGGGCCAGCCCTTATCGGTAGGCTGTATTATTCTCTGTGTAGAAGACACAACAAAAGGCCGGCCGGCTGGGTGTGTGTCCTTGATGCGAGGTGATGCAGAGACCTGGTAAGCGGCGGGCTGATGGATGGAATTTTCCATGAGGAAACAGCATTCTATATTTGTGAAGTGCAGAGGCGGAGTCAAATGTCAAGCAGGAAGCAGTCGAGGAGAGAGGGAGTCCAGCAGAGAGTACAGCAGTGGAGTGGAGTTGGCAGAGAGAGAGAGAGGGTTCAATCTGGAGAAGAGCTGAGTTGAATAGTGAGCTGGAACTGAAGGAAGCAGTTAGAAGCAGTTGCTTATCAGGAGGAGGTGTGAATAGCTGGAGTCTGAAGTAATGCCTTTTAGAAGAGATAGAGGAGAGCTCGTGGATTAACCTATGGGAGCAGATGGAATTGGACATTGGCGCAGAGACAGAGTGAATAAGATAGTGGAATGAACGGTGATCAGAGCGGCAGGAACCATTAAGATTGAAGACGGAAGGTGGAGAGACAGTTCGTGTGGGGGAGAGGAGTCCAGAGACAGAGTGATCAGCGCAGAGGTGTACCCAAGAGTGCAGGAGAGAGAGAGAGCATGAGATGAGCCAAGGCACAGACGAGAGAGGAACCCAGATGACAGCTAGAACAAGACTTCACACTAATCAGGTGATATTGTTTTCATCACATTAGCTACACTTAATCTTTTCCCTTTCAGCGGAGTGTTCCTGTTATGTGTAATCCTTCTCTTTTAAGTGGTGTGTTCTACCTATAGCCTTTGTTAGATTTGCATAAATGTTTATATTACTAAAATAAATGAACCCCAGTTTATAACAAACTGGTGTGTAGCCCCTATTCTTGTTCACTAAAGGTAAACACAGCTCCTAGGTGTTTTGCTAGGCACGTGAATGGATGAGTAATCCCAATCAGGTAAGTGGTGATCACATAAATAGGGAGTGAGTGAACCTTTGATGCCAAGAGCAGAGAGTACACTATACAATCCGGACCCATATTCAAAGTTATTATTGTAGTTTCATCCCGAGTAGACAGCTGAGATAATATCCCAATATATATATATATGTGTATAGGTGTTCATAGGAATGTGGTCGTCGTTGATATGCGGCGTTAATGAGAGCGTCGGGAAGGAGACCGGCGTGTAAATCCACCAGATTGTGGCTTAAAATAAGTGAGAGCGTCAGGAAGGACACTGACGTGGAAAAGGGAGCATTGGGTTCTGCAGGCCCGTGTGTAGACGCACCAGATTGTGTGTCAGATCTGCCCTAGGGTAGAACGGTCTGGGTCAGGGTGGCCGCGAGACCAACTGATGTGAATAAGTGTGGTGTAGGGTATGGATATCCCTAGTAATCAGTGAGTATTCTTAGTATCCCTATAGATTTAGTGGTGTTCTTAATAATATGAGCTTGTATATTGCGAGTTCCCCATCCTCAGGTAGGTACCAGGTGCCTGGATAGAGGAGTCCTGGGGAGGGAAGAAGGTGAGTACGTTTTGGCTGGGTCACAGGGGCCCCTGGGGGCTGATCCCACCTACTCAGAAAATCCAGCCATTACACCCCCCCCCCTGAGGCTCAGTGGGGAGCGCTTCCGTGTTCTGTCCTTGGCGGTAGACGGACTTCACGCGTCTTCAGGTAAAGCCGCTCTAAACTCTTCGGCCGCCCGTGCGGTCAGCTGATTACTGCCTGAACGGATTGTTAAGGGAGGTTCTGTGACTGTTTTCTAACAGAATTCTACCTTTGATGAATTCCTGTTTGGTTGAATTGTGTGTGGCGGAGCACAGTGGCGGTCTATACCACGTGTTAGCGTTCACATCGGGGATCGTTTTTGTACTATTAAAACGGAGCGCGGTAGTAAGGACAACTACGCGTCTCCGTTGTATAACTGTGTATTTCAAAGGACCTCCATAACTGGGCATGTAGTGAGGTAACTACAGGCTACCCCAGTTCTCTTTGTGTAGTGCACCGTGGGGTGTGTTGTTGGCAGAATTCAGTGGTGGTCGCAACTACGTTTTTCTGTTTGACCTTCACCAAAGATTCTCTACTGGGTCATTACTTAGAGAGCGCAGTGTTGTAGTTCTTGCTTCCTACACACTACCGTTTCCCTCTTCCTTTTTGTTGGACCATACATCTTTGCTTTGACTATTTGGAACCCCCTTTGTACATTGAGTCCTCTACCAAGTTTGTGGTATGTTGTGAGTAGTGGGTTTGATGTCTTAGTATAACGCGAGTGTGTTTGGTGCGACAGGAGTGTGTTCGTTAACTATATGTTTATGTGTTTCTTAGGCCTTCCTCACAGATTGTGGCAGAAGGGCTATAGTATTTCCTATCCAAGGTCATGTTTTCTTGGTGCTCAGGTACTTGTCTACTTCCTTGGTTATTTAGTGAGACTATATGAGAGTACCCTTGTATGTTAGGACAGCACTTCACTGATGCCTGTCTTGTCTTCTGTTACAGGTATCCTTTCCCTGCTGACCCTACCTTTACCCATCCCACATTTTTTATTTTAGTTTGTTATTTTTCTCCCCCGCCTAATGGCTCGAACACCCTGTGTTTACACTTCTGGGTGTTGGTGACATTTGGAGGTGGAACCATATTTGCATCGACTGGATCACGGGGAGTAAACCTGACACCTTCCAGACCAACCCCATTGAGTGTTGTTGTGAATGGATTTATAGTGACCAGCAAGGCTCTCGGGTATCTGGCTACAGAGACCTTATGTTGAATATCGTTATCAATAATTCCACACAGGCCCTGTACTGTCGCATTCTTTCTTTCCACAGTTGTCGATGATATATTCTTACTCTGCTTGACAAAGAACCATTGCTAATGTGAAAGAACTTCAACCGAATTAGTAGTTATACTTTACCATTTGTTAGGCTACAATGTGGCACTGCTCTACTGTACTTCTGTCACCTGCTATATTCTCAGTTGTACCGTTGAATTGCTCAGGAGGACAAACCAGATTTCATTTTCTTTTTTTTCATAGGCATGCAACTGCCACTGTGTCACACCACTAGTACCACCGCTATGAGGAAATTTTATCCGACCAAGATTGCCAACGTTATTCGGTGTTTCCCGTGGAGCCAGCCCTGGGTCTAGCCCTACTTTCAAACACAAATTACAGGTAAGATAAGCGTTTGGTGGTTTGGGGGTATAATGGAGTATTAGTACGAGAGACGAGAGACTGAAGGTAGTACTACTAAAGTCCTAGGACTCTTGGATTCACTTCACTTAGTCTGTGAGAGGCACTTAGTGTTGAAAACATTTGGGCATTTACACTTAAAGGAAGAAAATGGAACTAAACTTTCAGGAAAACAGTCAACGTTAAACCCCCACCCACCAGGCAAGCAGTAAAAAACAGGTATGCTCAGATAAAGTTTGAAAAAGTATATTTATATCCCTAACAAAATAATCTCCCGCAAGACCCTCCCTAACCCCAACGATTGTCCTTCAAAAGTCCCCAAAAACCCAACTCCCAATTCCCACCCCCCAAAAGTCTCTAAAAAAGGGGCAAGGGACACTATGGGTGGATGCTGTTAACTTTTTGGGCCAGGGCATCATGCTCCTCGCGTAGCAAGGCGAGCTCCTGCTGAAGGCGGGACACCATCAGGGTAGTGCGGCGCAGGCGTGCCTTCACTGCCTTGCAGGTGCAATGCCTGTGAGAGGCAGCTGTTGGCCTTGCTGCTCGGCGGTGGCGTTTGCCTTTGGCAGCCCGGCTCAGTCTGGGTGGACCACTGTGCTGGGTGGCAGCCCGTGGGGCCACGGAGGCCGATGCAGACGACGTTGTTGTAGTTGTCGACTGCACACTTTCCACGTCCTCCAGGGCCACCAGCCGCCGATATTCCGCAACAGTGGCCTCGATCCTCCGTTGCCGGGCCGCTCTAGCCAGCTCCTTCCTCCTTGTTCGTTTGGAAGGAGAACCTATATGAAGAAAGAAAGACATAGTCTGTAACCAATGCTCTTTAAGATTAACTCAATCATTCAGCAGAAATTTGTGTTGCAGTACAACTAGCAACTTGCAAGCGCATTACATAACTATTGAGGCCAGTATCTATCTAACCTCACACTTCTTCATCCTTGCTCTAACATTAGTGGGAGTTTAAGGAACAAATTCTACGAGCACTGTGGACTTCCATTGGAGTCGACTATGAAAGTACACCAGTCTTATTCTTCTTCTTATCTCTTGTTTTGGAAAATTGGTACGTTATTTTCTGCAAGCCGGCATAATGCCAGCGCAGTAAACTTGCACCCGAGAAAAAGAGACGCACGCCATGAGGAGTGACCTAGACTTGCGTTGCCGTTGCGTTACTGTACCCGTCCAGTACATGCAGGTGGTGAAGCTCTTACTTTTCTATTACGGGTGGCACTGAGAATACTCTGTTACAACTCAAGGGCTACTGCTTAATTAATTTAACTTTCACCCTACAGTGGAAATGAGTACTAGAAATGGAAAATTGAAGAAGATAAATAATCTGATTATCTATCACTTCACATGGGATGTTTTTGCTTATATATGGGATGACTTTAGGTGCTTTGCTTTTTATTGAGTGACCAGTGATACATCCACACATGAATGACTGAGTACTACTAAACTTATTAAGAGAGGTAGGGAGTGGCCACCATAATAACCGGATCTATGCAGTGCTTGCAATACAAACTACTGCTACTATTTATGGTAGTATTTGGACAAAATTAAAAGTTCTTTTCCTTGCCTTTCCTACACTGGAACGGACGTGCGGGTGCAGTGTTACATGCTCTTCAAAGTTACACTTAGTTCATCCACTGACCGTCTACTCTCTCTAGATCATGGGTACTCACAAACTTTCTCTCAGGGGCTACATTTACAGTGTAGTTTGGGGCCGAGGGCCGCACTGGTGGGGGCGGAGTCAGAGGGGGCGGGGCTAAAGCAAAACGATAACTTGTGACCATGAGGTTGCACACAGGTCCCTGCAGCAGATGCCCTCATCCACTGAGCCACCAGACCCAGCATTTACATACATCTCTCTCCCTCCTGCTCTCCCTCCTGCCCTCCCTCCATCTCTCTCTCCCTCCTGCCCTCCCTCTCCCTCCCCCTCTGTCATCTCACTGTGTGTGTGTCTATCTGTGTCAGCCTTCAGCCCGGGTTGAGACCGCTTCCTCAACGCGCACACACAGACAACAACACCAAAGTACTTAACAGGTCTTTAAAAGACCATTAACATATTATTGAGGCTTTGTTTGTTTTAGCGCCCCTGCTTCTCCACCCTGACAATCACTGCTTGCCCGGCCCCACAGAGCAGAGGCTTTGTTCTATTTCACCTCTTTGTGGCCTTGCATCTCCACTCTGCTCTGTGGGGGCCGGGGGAGCAGTGATTGTCAGAGTGGAGATGCAGGGGCGCTAACAGGTGAAATACAAAAAAGCCTCTGCTCTGTGGGGGCCGGGGGAGCAGTGATTGTCTGCAAGGTCTGCGCACCGCCAAGGAAGGCTTGCCCGGCCACCACCGGCCCGCGGGCCGTTCTAGGAGTACCCCTGCTCTAGATACACATATGCTATCTAAGAGTCAGATAGTAGCATGATCCAGGTATATGGACACATACAGTTTCTGTGTCACCCACCCAGGCTGTTGTCCTTCCACCCATCATTGCTTCATCATTCACCCAGCCATGCATCTCATATTCTTGCCTTCCCAGCTAGTCTTCAATCTCAATAAGTAAGGAATATATAAGAGCTTACCTCTGGCCGCCACCACCACCGTCTCAACTCTCACAGCCGCCGCCGCCGCCTCCTCCCCTGAAGAATCGGCCTCCGCCTCCGTGTCGAGCACCACCGCCTCCACACTGGCCCCGCCACCAGATGTTCCACCTACAAAGTACATTTAACAATGTTAGAATAAAGCACTCACTAGTCACTAGTATTTGGTCTAGGAATGAAGACATGTGAAAACAATGTAATTTGTGACTGTCTACGTTAAAGTTAAAAAAAATGTCCCTTTTTCCAGGGAAGGTTGTCTTGCTGCACTTTTTGGCACAACTGATGAAGGCTGTTTTTTTAACACGCACCATTTTTCTCCACACAGACAGAAGATGGACTTCTAACAACAAGATCAAGTTGAAACCAGGTGAGAGCTCGGCTCGACCACAAGAAATGTCTTCAATTAATCGTCAGCACTAACCACTTTTCCATTATCAGTTAAACGTTTAGTTTTATTATGACTTCATTTTAATAAATGTGTTTACTTTTAATAAAGCTTTTAAACTTAAATACAATCTGTGTTTTTTGGTCCAGACTAGAGTGACTGAGCGAAAGGTTTTGCAATTTTTGCAAGCATGAGTCCAGATAGAACACTTCAAAAGACATTATGGACAATCCCAGAGGACTGCACTAAGTTGATAGAGCTATTGCTGACTAGAATCATGGGAGTTTCGCCAACCGTGCAATCTTAGTTAGCTACACAGACAGACTAATAAGAATAATCTAGTAATACCACAGGGAGTCATAGTAGAGGCAGGATAAGAATTTAGATACAGTCTACAAGAAGAGCAAAGACAATTTTGAAAAAAGTCAAATGAGGAACGCTAGGAAAAATAGGTACTAGTCTAAAATGAAAACTTACTGGGGCCAGCAGAGGAGCCCTCGCCTGCCCGATCCTGGCCCTGTTGAACAGCATCCGCCGCCTGCTGCTCCTGTGTCCTCCTCTCGCCCCTGGGGGGAGCTGACGTACAACATGAAAGAAAGAACAGAAAACATGGATGATTGTTGCTTGTCAATGTCAACCAAATCAAACATTTCAAAAGAACAATAACAAAATATTTCCGCGAAATTATATTGATTATGGTTACTTTTCATTTATTTGCGGACCTGTGACTTCGAAAGTCACGTAACTCACTAAACAAAGTACTGAAACGTTCACCTAGGACTGGCAGTCCGCAGTCCGCAGGCAAGACGCAAAGTGACAGACAAACTCCATTGTGATTTCAGTCAGATCAGTGACAACACTAACAGTTGCCTGCTACATTACCAGTCATTTAAATAGTCAAACTATCAATCCACCGCCACTATTTTTCTTATTGTCAGGGTTACAAAGGAAGGGGCAGATTTAAGCCCTTGCGGCTCTTTTGCGCCGTTCTTGCGTGACTTTTCTGACGCAGCAGCTAAACAAAAAAGGGCGCCATGGTGCGGCGTATAATATTATAACAACGTGACGCATTTGGGAGATGCATCCCGTTATAAAGCCCTGCGCCATCAGGGTGCGTTCCGGCGCAAGGGAGGGCATTCCTGCGCTGGAACACATCCTAATAGTGGCTGAGGGAAATCTACAAAATATCAATCAGTCACCTTTAGGACAATGATGCGTCACACAAACCCTGCACCTGCTTGAAGCAGACGTACGGCTTGACCCAGCATTGGGGAGATAGGGTACCCCAGAGCATTGATGGAGCTGCGCCATCGTTGCGACGCAACTCCAGCAGTAAAGCTTCGGTGACGTTTTGGGCCCATGGTGCGCCGCATTGCAAATACGGCGCACCATGTTTGGTGGTGGTAGCGGGCCGCACAATTAATGGCGCATCCCTGCTACTTTGCAGGGATGCGACGGTAATTGCAATTCTGCCCCTTAGGGGCATACTTACTTACGCGTTCTGGCGCATCTCCAGAGATGCGCCAGATCAAATGCGTCACGCAAAACTACCCTTGCGACACGGCAGATGTGCCTCATTTACAATGCGGCGCGCCCTGGCGCAAGGGTAGGCACTTGCGTGACGCATCTCGTCACGTAAGAGCGGCGCATCGCTGGAGTCACGTCGCCAACGCAATGCAACTCCAGTAATGCTCAGGGCCACCCAATACTTAACATGCTGTGTCAGTCCTTTCGCCTGCTTCGAGCAGACATAAGGAATTGAATTGACGTAGCAGCGTCGCAGAAGTGCCTGCGTTAAATCTTGTACATTTCACGCAGGCAATTTTGCGAGGCGCACAGCCGCTGGACCGCCCACCCTGCGTACTAGGAACGCACCCATTGTGGTGCAGGCCCATGGCTTTATAACGTGACGCATCTCCCTAGATGCGTCATGCTGTAAATGACTCGCAGGGATGCGGCACGTTTACGCCGCTGTTGCGTCACGCAAGGCAACGTAAACGTGGCGCAAGGGGCTTGTAAATGTAATCTGCCCCCTAGTGTCTAGCATTACGCAGTTCTGTAAAGTACACTCATACATAATAGTTACTCAGGCCAATGAGACCACGAAATAGAAAACAAATAAGCATAGTAGCAACGCCACTGAGAAGGAGAGCAGTGCACCTGAAATGCACAGAAGATTTTGAAATATAATTTAACTACAATGTAATCGTCATCAGCGGCATTATTGGCTTGCTCCATGTAAAAAACAAATATTTGCAATACAACAACACAGAGCAGGAGAAAACATCATAGTAGTGAGTGATTAAATGGCTACTACTACTCACCAAGCCCGGGGATCTCCAAGCCGAGCTGGTCCAGCAGGTCGCGCTCGCGGTCCAGGAGGTTTGTCCAGCGATGGGTGACCTGGCTGTAGGTGCGCTGGACCCCGTAGAGGTGGGATATGGCCCAGCACACCTTCTCCCACCGCTTCCGGCGCTCCCGCATGTTGTAGCCGCCGGCCGCGATCCTGCCGCCTCCCGCGATGGTCCTGGGCAGGCGGCGCTGGACGAAGTAGACCAGCGCGCCCACTTCCTCCGGGCTGAATATCTCCCGTCGCGTCACCTGCTCCCCCCTCAATCTCCCGCATGCTGTCCTGCCACTGGGTCCAGCACTACTCCCCGCCGCCGCTGCGGCCCTCAAGTGCCTGGGCAGCTTCACGGCGCCTGGCTTGACCATGGTCTGGGCAGGTAAGGTAGGAAGAAGTAGAAAATTAAGAAAGAATAGGATAGGGAAGAAGAAAAGAAAAGAGTTTAAAAAAGTAGTTTAAAAGTAAAGAAAAATAGCAGAAAAGACAAAAATATACAGCTAGGAAAAGAGAGGGATAGATAAGAAGCAAAATCGTAAAAAAAAAACTGAAAACAAGCAAAGGATGGCAAAGATACCAAGAGGATTAAACACCATGCCCAGACACAGGAAATGAATGAAAAACAAGATGGCCGGCGCCCGTTCACGAGCGCGAAAGTAAGTTCGCGCGAGATTTTCCTCGCGATCTCGTGCGAACCTCTAGATTTCCCGCGCGATCTCGTGCGAACCTCTACTCGCAATGCGCTTACTGCGCGAGATTATACATAGCGGGCGGAAACGGAAATACGTCATGCAAACAAAATGGCCGCGCCCGTACTCGACCTTGGGGTAAATTCGCGTGTTGCGCTGCAAGCGGCTCGTGAATACTGCAAAAAAACTCGCGAAACAACAAGCCGCAAAAAAATAAAATGCTCATTCGCACGAATTGGCGGCTTCCGCGGTCGGTTTCGCACGACGCCGCGCCCCGCGAATAGCGCGAAAAAAAACGAAAAACGATTTCAGCAAAAGCAAAAGCAATGAGCAGGTGCAAAAGGTCAACCTCATGATTTGTAACGATTCTTTGTAGTGCTTCCTGAGGGGGCCCTCCAGAATTCGGTTGCCTGCTTGCAACTATTGTGTGACCCTGCTCTGACCTTAACTGTATGCCACAAAAGTCCTGATTTACAGCTAAAGGAGCAGACAAGCAGGTGCCAGGCTGGAACTTTAAATTTTTTCAGTGACACATTAATTAGCCCCTAATTCATTATTGTCAGTTGGGGCAGGGCAGGTGTTGTAACTAATTTTGCAACAATGAAAGCACTTAGCAAGTGCAAAAGATCACTAATCAGGGCGCACTAAGGAAGCAGGTGCCAGCTAAAAAAATATTCTGTGACACATTAATCAGCCCCAAATTAATTCAGGTCACTTGAGGCAGGGAAGGTGTGCTTTGCTTTGCCGAAAATAATGTACACTGGACAACCAGAGGGTGTGGTGATGAAACAGAGGGTGGCATGGGTGGGCCAGAGGGTGGTATGAGTAGTCAGAGAGTGGCAGTGGTGACAGAGAGTGGCAGTGATGAAGAAGAGTGTCCCAAACAGGCTGGACATGTAGAAACAACAAGTTCGCAAAACTTGCGACCCGACAGGTAAGTTCGCAAATTGCGAAATTGTAAAAACCCTCGCGAACTGGCAGAAACACGGGCGAACACACAAAAAAAAAATCCGCAAATTCGCGGGAATTCGCGGATTTTGCGGATTGCGAATCCGCAAATCCGCGAACGCGAGATCCGCAAAATTCGCCCATGCTTATTTGGTATGCGGCAGCCATTTTGTGGTTGCCCTCACATAGGCTGATGACTACGGCCGAACGAGTCCTGGGACATGTACACCTTTAGCTGACTTCTGTGTGACCTGAGCAAGCTGACTCCATTGCCCGAGGCAAAACTTGTTAGGCCAGTTCCTTGTTCGGCAGCTGGTCAAGATAGAGATCAAAGAGCAGGACATTGCTGAGTTTATGGTACATGCACACACCCTTCTATCTTGCTTCTCATCTGTTTCTATTCCTTCTTTTATGGTGGTCCTTTTATTATGGGTTCCGTCTGGCCTGTCCGAGGAGGAATGTTGGATTTTGCCTTGTCATTTCTGGTGGGCTGGACAACTGGAAGTGGGCTTGCCGTCATGCGATATGTTTGAAATGTCATTACATGATTGGCCAGTTTGTATTTAATTGATGCTAGCCAGGAATGTGATTTTTAGCATAAAAGACGATGTCTCGCACTATAAATTTGTGCAGTCTCCAGCGAACCACCCGTGTTATGTTATGTTATGTTATTATTAATTTATAAAGCGCTGTATCACCCCGAGGTATCTAAGCGCTCACAATGGACACATAACACAGGTAAGAACACATAACCTCTCACTACAATGAACCCCAAGCTTCCAAGAAGAGCAGCGTCTTCAGGTGCTTTCTAAAAATGAGGAGATTAGTTTCTTTCCTCAATCTGACTGGGAGCAAATTCCATACTCGGGGGGCCATGCTGGAATAGGCTCTGCCACCCTTGGATACTAAACTGAACTTCGGGCATGTCAAATTACATGCGTCAGCAGACCGAAGGGTCCTATTTGGCACATATTTAGTCAGTCGATCCTTGATATAGATGGGGGCTGAGCCATGGACCGCTTTATGAGCGATGCATAGACTCTTGAATTTCACTCTCTGGGCTATTGGCAGCCAGTGTAGATCCTGAAGTAAAGGCGTTGCCCTAGTGTGCCGAGGCTTATTAAAAATCAGCCTGGCCGCATCGTTCATCACTACTTGGAGTCTGGCTAAAAGATTGTTAGGCAGGCCCAGATACAAGGAGTTACCGTAATCCAGCCGTGCCAGAATTAAGGCAGAAACAGCCAGCCTAAGAGTGGGGACGGACAGCAGTAAGGAGAATTTCCGAAGCTGGCGCAGTAGACCGACACACGTGCCCACCACTGCCGATACCTGCTGTGTCAAGGTCAGCAGAGCATCAATTTTAATTCCCAGACTTTTTACTGCTACCGCAGGTTCTGGACATGGCCCCAATTCAACTGGCCAGAACCGATCATTCCATGGATCGGTAGCTGTATTAACTGCCGGTTTTGTCTGGGTTAATTTTCAACCAATTATCCGACATCCAGTTAATCGTAAATTTGAGAATGTCTTGCATTCTCAAATATGCGTTCGAAGAGTGTTCAGTCTGGATCAGAATTTGTGTGTCATCCGCGTAATTATAAACCCTACAGTTCAACTTATTTAGGGCTGCAATCAGTGGCTGTAGGTATATATTAAAGAGCAGGGGCGACAGAGCTGAACCCTGAGGCACCCCGCATGTCAATTTGGCTGGGTTTGACACAAGGTCAGATAGTTGGACTCGCTGTGAGCGATTTTCTAGAAAAGAAGTCAGCCAGGCCAGGGCCATACCCCGGATCCCACAGTCCTCAACCCGCGACAATAGTTGACAATGGTTTACGGTATCAAATGCCGCGGATAAGTCCAGAAGGACCAGGGCACATGGATTTCTTTTGTCCGCCTTCAATCTCAAATCATCCAACACCGAAAGCATCACCAATTCGGTGCTGTGATGAGCTCTGAACCCTGCCTGATTGGGCTCCAGAAGAAGGTTGCTTTCTACAAAATGAGTGAGGGAGTGCAGGACATGTTGCTCTAAAATTTTAGAGAGAAAGGGTAGCTGCGAGATTGGCCTAAAGTTCTTGAAAACTTTTGGGTCGGCACCAGGTTTCTTTAGAAGGGGGATCACCCGTGCTTCCTTAAAGTTGTGGGGAACCCGTCCCTCTGCCAAGGAGCGATTCAGCAGGTTGAGAATTTTATCCTCCATGCCAGGCCAGCCCAGTTTAAAAATTTTGGGCGGGCAAGGGTCGGCTGGGGATCCTGATTTCACCCGATTCATTATGGTGAATAGCGACTCCGTTGTGAGAGCTGGAAGATCTGTTAACGTACCCAGTGTTGATCTTGGGGATATGTGGGGAGGCTCAATAGAACAGGGAACATGGGAGGTTAGGCTAATCTCTACCATCAGATCCTTTATTTTATTCAGAAAAAAGGCCTGAAAATCTTGACAATCCTTCAAATTGAAGGTCGGGGTTGGGCCTTTCACTGTCCGCAGATCATTCAAGACTTTGAATATTTCTTTCTGCGGATTAGCCGCCTCTGCAATAGCCGTTTCGTAGAAATCGGCTTTCCTCAGGCGGATAGCCTTTTTATAATCTGCGAACTGTGTAGTATAGGCATCGCGGGCAGCAGGCAAACGGGATTTGCGCCAAGCTCTCTCGAACTTACGGAGAGCTTGTTTTTTTTCTCTAAGAGCATTGTTAAACCATAGTGCTCTTTTGCCCTTATCCCTCAATTTGATTTTATGGGCGGGGCGACTACCTCCATAGCCTCCTTGATTACCGACACCAAGGCAATGCTTTCACTTTCCAGATTTTCCCCGCATGACGGGGGGAGGTCCGACTGTGATAGAATAGCTGACAATTCTGTTGCACTAACCTGGCTCCAGCTGCGTAGCCATTTCCAGTCAGATTTGACTTCTGGCCGTTTGAAGGAAAGCGGAAAATGGCTTTTAATCAAATAGTGGTCTGACCAAGGACAGGGAGAGATCGCGGGCGGGGCCAGAGATGGACTAGAGGACCAGATCAGGTCCAGCGTGTGACCCTTCTCATGTGTTGGTCCTCTCACCAACTGTGTGAGACCTAGGGACACTAAGACCTCTTCCAGGTGTTGGGCCTGACTCTCTTTAGGGGTCCTTTCCCAATGAAAGTTGAAGTCACCAAGCACCACCAAACCTTCATAGCGGGAACGAAGGTCATGCACCACTTTCAGGAAGGGGTCCATGAACTTAGCAGATGTGCCAGGCGGGTGGTAAGCTAACAGGAAAACCACACAATCTGTGGGAGAACAGAGTTTCACGGCCAAGACCTCAGCACCCTCAATACACTCCGAACACAGGGTTTCAGCCTTTAGAGTGTCTCTAAACAAGATGGCAACCCCCCCCCTCTAATATTCTCAGGGCGGTTAGCATGAATGGCAAAGAAATTAGGGGGCAGGGCCGCCACCAACTCTGGCGTAGAAGAATCGTTAAGCCAGGATTCGGTGACACAGAGGAGATCGACGTCATCCTCCTGCAAGAGGGTAAAAACCTCCAAACAATGCTTTGATAGTGAACGAGTGTTAAGTAGTGCAAACCTACAGTCCTGTTTTGGCACCGGTACCGGAAAGGGTGGCCTGATTGCCAGCGTCAAACTAGCAGATGGTCTCAAGAGCCCTTCCTGCCTAAGTTTCGCCAATGTTGGTTCAGGTAATAAGCGAGTATTTGAAGCCCAGTCTAATAGGGACTGCCTAGCATAGACTAACCGAGGCACAGGGGTACTGGCCCCTGGGCCCGGTCGGCCGCGGACGGGCGCAGACGGGCTCGCCTTTGGCGAGCCTTCGGCGCGCCCGCTGCGCGACGGCGCCGCCATTCCTGAAGTAGTGATCCCCCAGGAAGGCCCGCCTCCAATAGAGGCAGAGCTATAGGTCGGTACAGCCCTCCACTCAAGCGGCAACAGCCGTGGTGGAACGGGGCTCAAGACCAGCAGTGAAAGTGCAGTAAATCAATAACACAACTACAATATAAAACGACTAGAACTATTAAAAAGCTCGCCTGAGACTCAGGCACTCTCACGTTTGTTTAAAAAAACCACAGGCTTTATTACGAAATTCGGCAATATGTGCAAAATAGCAAGTTAGTGCAGGTATCGATTAGGCTAGAACAGCATCCGAAAATGTGCAAGAATAGCAGGTTGAAGTACAGGGCGCTCCGTAGAGAGCAGCTAGCATCTTACCAGCACAGCGCAGACCTCTGTTCCTGGTTGCAGCCAATAAATTTGATCTGTGACGTCACCAAGAAGTATCCTGTGTCTCTGTTTGCCAAGACAGGTGAATCCAAAGACATCGGGCGTTTCCCCTGGTGCCACTGGGTTCTAAAACCTGGTTCTTCAGGTGTAGTCGGGGCAGTCATGGTGTTGAAGCTGTTTTGGATGTCAGCGATCTTGCGGTGGAAGAAGATGGCTAGTGAGTCGCACAGTTCTCTTGGTTAGTCCAATGAGGTGGTGATGTCTGCGGGTGGCGTCCTTGTGGGCTGCGTGATTGTCCGGTGTGCGTTCGTGGAGCCATGTCTGCTCCAGTTTCCGATATGCACGTTTGGAGTTCTGGAGCTCGTCAGTGAACCAGGTGGCTCTCTTGATGGCGGGGCTGTTGGAGGGTTTCTTGAGCGGGGCAAGGCTGTTGGCGCAGTCGCCGATCCACTGTCTGTGGTTGCGGGCTGCGGCATCTGGGTTGGTGGGGTCGGTGGGTGGGTTCTGGGCGAGGGTGGTGATCAGCTGGTCGTCGGTGACTTTGCTCCAGCAACGGCGAGGTAGTTGTTGGGTGCGGTGGTGTGTGGTTGGTTTTTTGAAGGTGAAATTAATGCAGTGGTGGTCGGTCCAGTGGAGTTCGGTGGTGTGGTCGAAAGTGACGTGGGAGCCTGTGGAGAAGACTGGGTCCAGCGTGTGGCCTGCGGTGTGGGTGGGTGCCGTGACGAGTTGTCTGAGGCCGAGGTTGGCAAGGTTGTCGATCAGGGTGGCGGAGTTGGCGTCGTTGTTGTTCTCGAGGTAGAAGTTCAGGTCCCCGAGGAGGATGTATCCTTGGAGGCGAGTGCGTGGGTGCTGGCGAGGTTGGCGATGGAGTTGCTGAACTGAGCCCAGGGTCCGGGGGGGTCTGTAGATGAGTGTTCCTCTGAGGGTGGTGTTGGGGTCGGTGTGGATCCGAAAGTGCAGGTGTTCGGCGTTGTTGAGGGTGTCGTCTGCGTGGGCGACAATCTTGAGGGTGGACTTGTGGACAATGGCTATTCCTCCTTCGACTCCGTTGGCGTGATCCCTGCGGGTGATCTTATAGCCGTCGCGATTGCTATGGGGATGTCGGGCGCTGAGGAGTCGTTCCACCATGTCTCCGTCAGGAAGGTCACGTCGGGGGCGGAGGTGTTGATCAGATCCCAGAGCTCGACGGCATGTTTGCGTGCGGAGCGGATGTTGAGAAGTATGCAGCGGAGGTGGTTGGGTCCAGTCCTTGGAGGTTTGGTTTTTCTGTCGCAGGTGAAGCTGCAGGTGCGGCAGGAGAAGGGTCCGTGGGTCCGTTTCAGGGCTCCCTGAAAGCAGGTGTGGTTTCGGCCGGCGTTGAGTGTGTGGAGGGTGCTGGCGTCATAGTGGGTATCAAGCAATCGCAGAAGTGCTCTTGGAATGATCTTACCTAACGGACAGGCAGCTGCCTTCTGAGGAAGGCCATTAAGGAAATGTAGACACCAACAGTAGTGTGAAGACATCCCGCTTCAGCAAGTCAATGAGGAGTTGTTCAGTATCAAGGCGCTCAGCATGCTTATCCCATCTTTCTGACATCCGATCCATCCGAAATGATAGTGCATCAATCTTGCCATATATGTTCGTAAGACAGTGTTGCATGGCTGTTAAAATGTTTCAGATCTGCGTCCCCATTCATATCCAAATCTTCTGTTGCATATTCCAAGCTGCTGCCCCCTCGTGGGACTTAGGGGTCAAATTGTAATTTGGTCTGAGATTTATCCGTCTTGCCCATTGCAGCGATTCCAAGGGGGCATCAGTGCCACTCCGGACCTTATGTGGCTTCATGGAGCACTATATGTAGGAACCCACAGAGGACCCCCACCAACACATGACCAGTAAGTGTGTCCAGAGGGGGCTTAATTAAGGGTCCCGCACGTTAGCCCTCCAACAAGTTTTGTGGAGGCCTGAATCACTGTGGACACTCAGGTGAACAAGTGACGAAGATACTAGGGTGAGTGAAATGAATGTGTTTTGAGGTGCTAAAGCTTGTACCAGGATTTACAGATATGTAAGTATTCCTGACGTATGTCTTGGCGCTAAAGTTATGCATTGCTGCAATTTGGTCAGAAGCATGATGCATCTCCAGCAATGCATGGGGCAGGCCTATTCCTAAGGTACAGAGTCACCCGTACGCCCGCCATGAGGCAGGCGTAACGTTTTGACGCAGTGGTATCCTAGAATTGTCGCAGTGAAATCTCATAGATTTCACTGCACCACTCCTACGAGGCTTTGTTGCGTGGGAACGCCCACCCAGCATACATCCTACCTGATGCAGAAAAAATGTGGCATTGGGTTTCACAAGGTCATGCATATGCCCAGATGCATCACTTTATACAGAGTCTAGTTTGGCGTCAAGTGTGTCTGCTGTCACCATCCCTGGTGGCAACTGGCCCCCAGATGCTCGGTCCACTGACACGGAGGAGCTGCCAGGGATTTGGCGCAGTTTGAGCTCCATCAGTGGAGATTGCGCACTGCGGTGTTGGCGTCTGTAAGAGTTGGCGTAGTAGTGTTGCTGAGGGAGTTGCTGAAAAGTTATTTGATGGCCTTGATCCAGCTGCGGCTGTGGGGGGCCATGAGGGCGGTGGTGTATGGTGGGCGTGGTGAAGGCGTAATGTATATTATGATGATCGGTCCAGGAGAGTTTGGTGGTGTGGCTGTAGTTGAAGGTCCTGCTGGTGGAGAAGACGGAGTTGAGCTTGTGTCCAGCTATGTGGGTTGGTGCAGTGACTAGCTGCTTGAGTCTGATGTTGGCGAGGTTCACCAGGAGGGTGGGGGTGTTCCGGTCCCTGAGGTCTCTGAGTGGGATGTAGTCAGCTGATGGGAGAGCCTGGGCTGTGATGAGGTCTACAATGGCATCAGTGAATGGGTGTTGATGGGACGAGGGTGGCGCAGAGGTTGGGGTTTGGTCCGGATCTGGAAGTGGAGGGGTTCCATGGTAGCAGTCGGGTCATTAAAATGCATGGTCATCGGAGTGTGCTTTTTTCGACAATGGCAAAGCCTCTTCCTGGGCGCTCGGGGTGGTCTGTGCAGGTGAATTTGTAGCCGTCGTGGATGGTGATGCGCTGTTCGGTCCGGAGAAGAAAATGGTCCAGGTTTCCGTGAACAAGGTGATGTGTGAAGAGGTGGCATTGAGACGGCTAGAAATGTATGTTGCGTGTTTGTGGAGGATACAGTTGAGCCGGTCGTCTGCGCTGTTGGTCCGCTGGGCGGCAGGAGGCACTGGTGTGTGGATGTGGCAGAAGGTGCTTTTGCAGTTTCAGCAGGCGCAGGGTGCAAGGGAATACTACAGTGATGCTAGATGGCAGGTGGTGTGGTGTCCAGGGTTGATGACGAGGAAGGTGCTGGAGTCATTGTGGTGGAGTGTCTGAGAGGCAGGGTTCTTGGTGCTGGGCGGGGTCCAGGGGTGGACGGACGAAGACAGGCTTGCCTTTGGCGCACCAGTGTTACGCCTGCTGCACCTGGCCGCACAGCGGCTGCCATTAAGTAATGCTGTGGGGGGGGGACTGATAAGCTGGGAGGCGGGAATCAGGGGAAAGGACACTCGAGGGGGCAGGGACGCAGAGGGAACCGATTTTGTAAATATATATATTTTTAAAATCTTACCTCTTGGCAGGGTCACGTGTCTTCTGTGCTCCTGCTCTCCTGAGTCTGCTTCCAGGAAAAGGAAGCAGGCAGCCAGGCTCCCTCCCCTAAGCCAATCACAACGCTGCAATGCGGCGTTGTGATTGTTCAGGAGTGCAGTGACAAGGCGTTCAGCCAGGGGCTGGAGGGGTGGGCATGTTCTTCATGCAGGCTGTCATGCAGCCGGCATTGCGAACAAGGAAGTGTGCATGACTGGTTT